>NW_017193895.1:0-9593 GCF_001704415.2 Capra hircus
AGACCTCCAGGTCTGCTCCAACGCCTCAGTATTCAGAGTCAGGGCCGTGGGGGGCTGCGGCAGTGGGCGGAGCGGGGGAACACTGGCCGAAGGGTCAGAACAGGCCGGCCCAGGGCGAAGGACGGCGCCGGGAGGTGGGGCGGAGGGCGGGGCGGGGGCCAGGCGGGTGGCCAATAGACGCCGGCGCGGGACCGCCAAGAGACCCCACGAGACACAGCGGGGGGGCTCCCCGGGCGGCCGAAAGGCCCAAAGCGAGAAGCCCAAAGCGAGCGCGAGCAGAGGAAAAAAGGCAAGCGGATGCAGGGGTCAGGCGGGTGGGGGGCGCACACGGCAGCGGCCCCGAAGAGAACAGGCGCCGGGCGCCCGAAGGGGCCGAGAGGCAGCCGGGACACACAGGGGTGTCCACCAGAGGAGCCTAAGAATGGCGGAAGAGAGCGGGCGCACGAGAGGCGCGCGACAGGGCAAAAGGGCGGGAGAACAGACGGTGGGAGGTGACTGCGGCCGGCCCAGCGACAGGGGGCCGCCCGACGCCCGGTGCCCCACGCGCAGTGGAAAGTGGCGCCGGAAAAAGGACTCAAGAAGCGCGTGGTCCGTCAGGCGGGAGGCCAGAGGGCACAGGAGGCGGGTGAAACGGAGCGGCTCGGCAGGGATAGAAAGGCAGCCACCCAGTGTGGGTGGGGCCAAGCCGGAGAGGGGAAGAAACGGGGATCCGGCCGTCTAAGAGGGAGACCGCTCAGGGGCGTGCGCAGAGGACAGAAAGGCCAGAGGCAGCACCAGGCAGCGCCCCGGGCGGGCGGAGCCGGGGAAAGACAGGCCGAGCGGAGAGCGGGAGGGCGCAGGAAGAAGCAGGAGGCAGGAAGGGGGCAGACAGGACGGGGGCCGGCCGGGGGCAGCGCCGGGAGGGGCCGGGCCACGCAAAGGAGGGCCCAGGCCGCCGGGGGGAGGAAGGGGGGCCGCGGGCCGCCAAAGGGCAAAGGCGGGAACAAAGCGAGGGCGAGCAGAGGAAGAAAAGAGCAAGGGGATGGAGGGGGAAGCGGGGGGCGGGGCCGCACGGCGGCAGGCCCCCCACCCGCCGCCCCGAGAGAAACAGGCGCCCGGGGCCCCGAGGGCCGGGAGGCAGGGCACACAGAGAAGGGGCCCAGAGGAGCCAAGAAGGGGCCGGACAGACCGAGGCGCACGAGAGCGCGCCGACAGAGCAAAGGGGAGGGGACAGAGGGGGCGGGGCGCGGCCGGGCCCGGGGAGGGGGAGCCGCGCCCGAGGGCCCCGGGCGCCAGGGGAAGGGCCCCGGAAGAAGGACCGCCAAGAAGCGCGGGGCCAACGGGCGGAGACGGGAGGGCGCAGGAGGCAGGGAAGCGAGGGGCCGGCGGGGAAGCAAAGGCAGGCACCGGGGAGCAGGACGGACGAGAAGAGGAGGGACCGGCGCCGGGGGGCAGAGGCCGGCCCCGACCGGAGCGGAAAAAGAAAAGGAAGGAGCGCGCGGAGGGGAGAAAGAGGCCCAGACGGGGGGCCAACCAGGAGAGAAGCCGACAAGGGCCCGGGCGGGGGAGCCGCGGAAGGAACAGGGAGGGGAAGCGCGAAAGAGCAGGGGAAAGGACAGACAGCAGAGAGGCCCCAGGGGGCGGGAAGGGGGGGAAAAAAAACCAAACGCGGGAAGAGACACGGGCAAAAGGGAGCAGAGAGACGGACGGGACAGGGAGGGCGGGCGGCGGCAGACGGACGCAGAGGACGGGGAACCGCACGGGCCACAGGGGGGCCGGAGGAAAGGGGCGAGGGGAGACCCCCGCCCACAGGGAGGCAGGGGGAGCAGAGGGCCACAAGGAAGGGGGGGAGGGCACAGCAGAGGGGAACAAGGAGGGAAGGGAAGAAAGCAGGAACGAAGGGGGGAGAAAAAGAAGAGCAGGCCCCGGGAGGAACAGAGGCAGGAAGGGGGGCGCAGGGAGCAGGGGGGGGGCGCAAGGACGGGAAACACAAGGCCGGGGCCGGACAGCGAAAGGGCCGGAGACGGGGGGGGGAGCCACAAGGCGGAAAGAGAGGGGAAGACCAGACCACCGAACCGGCCGGGGAGAAAGCGGGAGGAAGGGCAGGAAGCAACAGGGAGAGCAGGACAGGGAACAACAGACGGGGGCCAAAAAAGGAAAAAGAGGAGGGCAAGGCGGGAGAGGGGGCACCCGGGGGAGGGAACGGCGAGGGCAGAGGACAGCAGGAAAAAAGGCGGGGAGGGAAGAGACAGAAGCGGGAAGCAAGAGGGCCGGGAGAAAGAGCAAGCAACGGAGAGAGGCAGAGGACACCACCAGGAGGGCAGAACGGGAAGAGGAACGGGGAGGGGGGAACGGCGGGAGGGGCAGCAAGGGGGGGAAGGACCCGGGGAAGGGCCAGAGGGAGGGGGGGGAGGCGCGAGAGGCCGCAGCGGAAAGGGGCCGCAGGGCGCCGGGAAGGAGAGGCGCGGGAGAGGCCGAGGGGCAGCAGGGCGCGCGAGGGACGACGGGGAGGCAGGGACCCGCGCGGGCGGCCGCAGGAAAGGCCAAGCAGGCGGGGGGCGAGGGGCCGCGCGGGAGGCCGCGCCCGGCGAGGCCGGGGGGGCCGAAGACCGGGGGGGAGGCGGGGCCGAAACGGAGGAGGCCGCGCCAGGGCGGACAGGAGGGGGGACGGCGGGAGGCGCCCAGGGAGGCAGGCCGCGGCGCGAGGGGGGGCAGGCACGGGCGCGGGCCGCCCGGGGAGCAGCAGGGGCACGCGGCCCGGCGGGGAGCAAGGGAGGGGGCGGGCCCGCGAGGCGGGCCCACGAGGCGGGCACGAGGCGGCCCACAGGGCGGGCCCACGCGGCCACCGGGGGGAGGCGAGCCGCGGCGGGAAAGGCGAGGCAGGGCAGGGAAAACAGGGGCCCGGGAAGGACGGAGACAGCGGGGGAGGCGCGGGAAGGGGGGCACGACCCGGGAGGGCGCGCGCCGGGCCGGGGGAGAGCGCCGCCGCGGGAGAGGGCGACGGGAACACCGGGAAGGCGGGCCCGACCACGCAGGAAAGAGCCCGCCGCGCAGCGAGGAGGCGGAAACGGGGCGCCGCGGGAGGGGGCGGGACGCGCGGGCGGCCGCGGAGGGAGACGGGGAGGGCGGGAACGGCGGGAGGGCAGCAAGGGGGGGAAGGACCCGGGGGGAAGGGCCAGAGAGGGGGGAGGAGCCGCGAGACGCCGCAGCGGAAAGGGGCCGCAGCGCGCCGGGAGGGAGAACCGCCGGAGGGGCGCGAGGGCGGCAGGGGCGCGCGACGGACGGGGACCGCAGGGACCCGCGGGGGGCCGCAGGAAAGGCCAGGCCAGGCGAGGGGCGCGGGGGCGCCGGAGGCCGCGCCCGGCGAGGCCGGGCCGAAACCGGGGGGGAGGCGGGCCGGAACCGGAGGAGGCCGCGCCAGGGCGGACAGGGAGCGGGGCGCGGACGGCGGGAGGGCCCCAGGGGAGGCAGGCCGCGGCGCGAGGGGGGCAGGCACGGGCGCGGGCCCCGAGCGGGAGCAGCAGGGGCACGCGGCCCGGCGCGGGAGCAAGGGAGCGGGCGGGCCCGCGGGGCGGGCCCAGGAGGCGGGCCACGGCCTGGCCCACGGCGGGCCACAGGCGGCCACGGGCCACCGGGGGGGAGGCGAGCCGCGGCGGGAAAGGCGAGCAGGGCAGGAAAAACAGGGGCCCGGGAAGGGACGGAGACAGCGGGGGGACGCGGGGAAGGGGGCACGACCCGGGAGGGCCGCGCGCCGGGCCGGGGGAGAGCCGCCGCGCGGGAGAGGCGACGGAACGCGGAAGGCGGGCCCGACCACGCAGGGAAAGGAGCCGCCGCGCGAGCGAGGAGGCGGAAAAGGGGCGCCGCGGGAGGGGGGCGGACGCGCGGGCGGCCGCGCGAGGGGAGACGGGGAGGGCGGGGGGAACGGCGGGAGGGGCAGCAAGGGGGGGAAGGACCCGGGGAAGGGCCAGGAGGGGAGGAGGCCGCGAGACGCCGCAGCGGAAAGGGGCCGCAGCGGCCGGGAGGGGAGAACCGCCGGGAGGGCGCGAGGGCGGCAGGGGCGCGCGACGGACGACGGGGACCGCAGGACCCGCGCGGGGGGCCGCAGGAAAGGCCAGGCCCCAGGCGAGGGGCGGGGGCCGCGCGGGAGGGCGCGCCCGGCGAGGCCGGGGGCCGAAGACCGGGGGGGAGGGGGCCGGAACCGGAGGAGGCCGCGCCAGGGCGGACAGGGAGGGGGGGACGGCGGGAGGCCCCAGGGAGGCAGGCCGCGGCGCGAGGGGGGGCAGGCAGGGCGCGGGCGCCGAGCGGGAGCAGCAGGGCACGCGGCCCGGCCGGGGAGCAAGGGAGCGGGGCGGGCGCGGGAGGCGGGCCACGAGGGGGCCCACGGGGCGGGCCCACAGGGCGGGCCACGGGCCACCGGGGGGGGAGGCGAGCCGCGGCGGGAAAGGCGAGGCAGGGCAGGGAAAACAGGGGGCCCGGGAAGGGACGGAGACAGCGGGGGGACGCGGGGAAGGGGGCACGACCCGGGAGGGCCGCGCGCCGGGCCGGGGGAGAGCGCCGCGCGGGAGAGGCGACGGGAACGCCGGGAAGGCGGGCCCGACCACGCAGGGAAAGGAGCCGCCGCGCGAGCGAGGAGGCGGAAACGGGGGCGGCGCCGCGGGGGGGCGGGACGCGCGGGCGGCCGCGCGAGGGAGACGGGGAGGGGGCGGGAACGGCGGGAGGGGCAGCAAGGGGGGAAGGACCCGGGGGAAGGGCCAGAGGAGGGGGAGGAGCGCGAGACGCCGCAGCGGGAAAGGGCCGCAGCGCGCCCGGGAGGGAGAACCGCCGGGAGGGGCGCGAGGGGCGGCAGGGGCGCGCGACGGACGACGGGACCGCAGGGACCCGCGCGGGGGCCGCAGGAAAGGCCAGGCCCCAGGCGAGGGCGCGGGGCCGCGCGGGAGGCCGCGCCCGGCGAGGCGGGGCCGAAGACCGGGGGGGAGGCGGGCCGGAACCGGAGGAGGCCGCGCCAGGGCGGACAGGGAGCGGGGGGGACGGCGGGAGGCGCCCCAGGGAGGCAGGCCGCGGCGCGAGGGGGGCAGGCACGGGCGCGGGCCGCCCGAGCGGGAGCAGCAGGGGCACGCGGCCCGGCGCGGGGAGCAAGGGAGCGGGGCGGGCCCGCGAGGCGGGCCACGAGGCGGGCCACGAGGGGCCCACAGGGCGGGCCCACGGGCCACCGGGGGGGGAGGCGAGCCGCGGCGGGAAAGGCGAGGCAGGGCAGGGAAAACAGGGGGCCCGGGAAGGGACGGAGACAGCGGGGGGACGCGGGAAGGGGGCACGACCCGGGAGGGCCGCGCGCCGGGCCGGGGGAGAGCGCCGCCGCGGGAGAGGCGACGGAACGCCCGGAAGGCGGGCCCGACCACGCAGGGAAAGGAGCCCGCCGCGCGAGCGAGGAGGCGGAAACGGGGCGCCGCGGGAGGGGGCGGACGCGCGGGCGGCCGCGCGAGGGGAGACGGGGAGGGCGGGGAACGGCGGGAGGGGCAGCAAGGGGGGAAGGACCCGGGGAAGGGCCAGAGGGGAGGGGGAGGAGCCGCGAGACGCCGCAGCGGAAAGGGGCCGCAGCGCGCCGGGAGGGAGAACCGCCGGGAGGGCGCGAGGGGCGGCAGGGGGCGCGCGACGGACGACGGGGACCGCAGGGACCCGCGGGGGGCCGCAGGAAAGGCCAGGCCCCAGGCGAGGGCGGGGGCCGCGCGGAGGCCGCGCCCGGCGAGGCCGGGGCCGAAGACCGGGGGGGGAGCGGGCCGGAACCGGAGGAGGCCGCGCCAGGGCGGACAGGAGCGGGGGACGGCGGGAGGCGCCCCAGGGGAGGCAGGCCGCGGCGCGAGGGGGCAGGCACGGGGGCGGGCCGCCCGAGCGGGAGCAGCAGGGCCGCGGCCGGCGCGGGAGCAAGGAGCGGGGGCGGGCCGCGAGGCGGGCGAGGGCCCACGGGCCGAGGCGGGCCCACGGGCCACGGGGGGGGGGGAGGGCGAGCCGCGGCGGGAAAGGCGAGGCAGGGCAGGGAAAACAGGGGCCCGGGAAGGGACGGAGACAGCGGGGGACGCGGGGAAGGGGGGCACGACCCGGGAGGGCCGCGCGCCGGGCCGGGGAGAGCGCCGCCGCGGGAGAGGCGACGGGAACGCCGGGAAGGCGGGCCCACCACGCAGGGAAAGGAGCCCGCCGCGCGAGCGAGGAGGGGGAAACGGGCGCCGCGGGAGGGGGCGGACGCGGGGCGGCCGCGCGAGGGGAGACGGGGAGGGCGGGAACGGCGGGAGGGGCAGCAAGGGGGGAAGGACCCGGGGAAGGGCCAGAGGGAGGGGGAGGAGCCGCGAGACGCCGCAGCGGAAAAGGGCCGCAGCGCGCCGGGAGGGGAGAACCGCCGGGAGGGCGCGAGGGCGGCAGGGCGCGCGACGGACGACGGGGACCGCAGGGACCGCGCGGGGGGCCGCAGGAAAGGCCAGGCCCCAGGCGAGGGCGCGGGGGCCCGCGCGGAGGCCGCGCCCGGCGAGGCCGGGGCCGAAGACCGGGGGGAGGCGGGGCCGGAACCGGAGGAGGCCGCGCCAGGGCGGACAGGGAGCGGGGGGGGACGGCGGGAGGCGCCCCAGGGGAGGCAGGCCGCGGCGCGAGGGGGGCAGGCACGGGCGGGGCGCCCGAGCGGGAGCAGCAGGGGCACGCGGCCGGCGCGGGGAGCAAGGGAGGGGGCGGGCCCACGAGGCGGGCCCACAGGCGGGCCCCGCGGCCACGGGCCACCGGGGGGGGGAGGCGAGCCGCGGCGGGAAAGGCGAGGCAGGGCAGGGAAAACAGGGCCCGGGAAGGGACGGAGACAGCGGGGGACGCGGGGAAGGGGGGCACGACCCGGGAGGGCCGCGCGCCGGGCCGGGGGGAGAGCGCCGCCGCGGGAGAGGCGACGGGAACGCCGGGAAGGCGGGCCCGACCACGCAGGGAAAGGAGCCCGCCGCGCGAGCGAGGAGGCGGAAACGGGGCGCCGCGGGAGGGGGGCGGGACGCGCGGGCGGCCGCGCGAGGGGAGACGGGGAGGGCGGGAACGGCGGGAGGGGCAGCAAGGGGGGAAGGACCCGGGGGAAGGGCCAGAGGGGAGGGGAGGAGCCGCGAGACGCCGCAGCGGAAAGGGGCCGCAGCGCGCCGGGAGGGAGAACCGCCGGGAGGGGCGCGAGGGGCGGCAGGGGCGCGCGACGGACGACGGGGACCGCAGGGACCCGCGCGGGGGCCGCAGGAAAGGCCAGGCCCCAGGCGAGGGGCGGGGGCCGGCGGGAGGCCGCGCCGGCGAGGCCGGGCCGAAGACCGGGGGGGAGGCGGGGCCGGAACCGGAGGAGGCCGCGCCAGGGCGGACAGGGAGCGGGGGGACGGCGGGAGGCGCCCCAGGGGAGGCAGGCCGCGGCGCGAGGGGGGCAGGCACGGGCGCGGGCCGCCCGAGGGGAGCAGCAGGGGGCGCGGCCCGGCGCGGGGAGCAAGGGAGCGGGGGCGGGCCGCGAGGCGGGCCCCCGAGGCGGGCCCACGAGGCGGCCACAGGGCGGGCCCACGGGCCACCGGGGGGGGGAGGCGAGCCGCGGCGGGAAAGGCGAGGCAGGGCAGGGAAAACAGGGGGCCCGGGAAGGGACGGAGACAGCGGGGGGACGCGGGAAGGGGGGCACGACCCGGGAGGGCCGCGCGCCGGGCCGGGGGAGAGCGCGCCGCGGGAGAGGCGACGGGAACGCGGGAAGGCGGGCCCGACCACGCAGGGAAAGGAGCCCGCCGCGCGAGCGAGGAGGCGGAAACGGGGGCGCCGCGGGAGGGGGCGGACGCGCGGGCGGCCGCGCGAGGGGAGACGGGGGAGGGCGGGGAACGGCGGGAGGGGCAGCAAGGGGGGAAGGACCCGGGGAAGGGCCAGAGGGGAGGGGGAGGAGCGCGAGACGCCGCAGCGGAAAGGGGCCGCAGCGCGCCGGGAGGGAGAACCGCCGGGAGGGCGCGAGGGGCGGCAGGGGCGCGCGACGGACGACGGGACCGCAGGGACCCGCGCGGGGGGCCGCAGGAAAGGCCAGGCCCCAGGCGAGGGGCGCGGGGGCCGCGCGGAGGCCGCGCCCGGCGAGGCCGGGGCCGAAGACCGGGGGGAGGCGGGCCGGAACCGGAGGAGGCCGCGCCAGGGCGGACAGGGAGCGGGGGGGCGGGAGGGGGGGAGGCAGGCCGCGGCGCGAGGGGGCAGGCACGGGCGCGGCCGCCCGAGGGGGCAGCAGGGGCGCCGGCCCGCGCGGGAGCAGGGAGGGGGCGGGCCGGGGCGGGCCCGGCGGGCCCGCGGCCACGAGGCGGGCCCACGGCGGGCCCACGGGCCACCGGGGGGGGAGGCGAGCCGCGGCGGGAAAGGCGAGGCAGGGCAGGGAAAACAGGGGCCCGGGAAGGGACGGAGACAGCGGGGGGACGCGGGGAAAGGGGGCACGACCCGGGAGGGCCGCGCGCCGGGCCGGGGGAGAGCGCCGCCGGGGAGAGGCGACGGAACGCCGGGGAAGGCGGGCCCGACCACGCAGGGAAAGGAGCCCGCCGCGCGAGCGAGGAGGCGGAAACGGGGGGCGCCGCGGGAGGGGGGCGGGACGCGCGGGCGGCCGCGCGAGGGGAGACGGGGAGGGCGGGAACGGCGGGAGGGGCAGCAAGGGGGGGAAGGACCCGGGGGGAAGGGCCAGAGGGGAGGGGGAGGAGCCGCGAGACGCCGCAGCGGAAAGGGGCCGCAGCGCGCCGGGAGGGGGAACCGCCGGGAGGGCGCGAGGGGCGGCAGGGGCGCGCGACGGACGACGGGACCGCAGGGACCCGCGCGGGGGGCCGCAGGAAAGGCCAGGCCCCAGGCGAGGGCGCGGGGGCCGCGCGGAGGCCGCGCCCGGCGAGGCCGGGCCGAAGACCGGGGGGGGAGGGGCCGGAACCGGAGGAGGCCGCGCCAGGGCGGAGCAGGGAGCGGACGGCGGGAGGCGCCCCAGGGGAGGCAGGCCGCGGGCGGGGCAGGCACGGGGCGGGCCGCCCGAGCGGAGCAGCAGGGGCGCGCCCCGGCGGGCGGAGCAAGGGAGCGGGGGCGGGCCCGCGAGGGCCCACAGGCCACGAGGCGGGCCCACACGGGCCCACGGGCCACCGGGGGGGAGGCGAGCCGCGGCGGGAAAGGCGAGGCAGGGCAGGGAAAACAGGGGCCCGGGAAGGGACGGAGGACAGGGGACGCGGGGAAGGGGGGCACGACCCGGGAGGGCCGCGCGCCGGGCCGGGGGGAGAGCGCCGCCGCGGGAGGCGAGGGGAACGCCGGAAGGCGGGCCGACCACGCAGGGAAAGGAGCCCGCCGCGCGAGCGAGAGGAGGCGGAAACGGGGCGCCGCGGGAGGGGGCGGACGCGCGGGCGGCCGCGCGAGAGGGGAGGCGGGAACGGCGGGAGGGCAGCAAGGGGGAAGGACCGGGGGGAGGGCCAGGGGGAGGGGAGGAGCCGCGAGACGCCGCAGCGGAAAGGGGCCGCAGCGCGCCGGGAGGGGAGAACCGCCGGGAGGGGCGCGAGGGGCGGCAGGGCGCGCGACGGACGACGGGGACCGCGGGACCCGCGCGGGGCCGCAGGAAAGGCCAGCCAGGGAGGCGGGGGCCGCCGGAA
>NW_017193896.1:0-9593 GCF_001704415.2 Capra hircus
TTCCCACGAGGCTTTCCACGAGGCTTTCCCACAGGGCTGTCCCACATGCAACCGTGGTGTGAGTCGATCCTCGGCCTTGAAAGTCGAGGCAGTGCAGGGAAAAATAGGTTTCCCTGGAATGTTCGGAGACATCTGTTGTCTCTGGGAATGGTGGCACTACCCTGGAGTTCCTCTCGCCTTTCCTGTGGAGAGTGCCTCCTCTTGAGATGCGCGAAGAACGCCGGGAATTCTATCCCGACCACGCAGGGAAAGGATCCCCTCCTCTCAAGCTAGGAGGCGGAAACGGGGCTCCTCTAGATGTGGGTGGAACTCTCGTGCTTCCTCTCGAGTGGAGACGGGTATGTCGGGGAACTTCTTGAGTTGCAGCAAGGGTGTGAAGGACCCTTTGGAATTCCAGATATGAGATGTGATTAGCCTCGAGACGCCTCTGCGGAAATGGGCCTCATCTCGCCTGGAGGGGAGAACCTCCTGGATTTTCTCGAGTTGCGGCACGTACTCTCTAATAACGTCGGGAACCTCAGGGAGCCGCTCTGGTGGCCTCAGGAAAGGCAAGTCCCCATGCGAGTTGCTCGGGGGCCTCACAGGGGCCTCTCGGGTTTCCTCTTGCGTCGATGCTGGGACTAAGACCTTGTGTGGAGTAAGTGCCGGAACCTGAGGATGCCTCTCCAGTGCTGACATGGATCTTGGGGGGTACTTCTGGAGTCTCCCCAGGGGAGTCAGTCTCGTCTCGAGTGGGGGGCATACACGTGGGCTTTCCACCCAGGCTGTAGCAGCAGTGTCACCATTCTCTTCGCGAGGATCAACGGATCTGTGGCTTTCCCTCGAGGCTTTCCCGCGAGGCTTTCCCAGGAGGCTTTCCCACAGGGCTGTCCCACGTTCCACCGTGGTGTTAGTCGATCCTCGGCTTGAAAGTCGAGGCAGTGCAGGGAAAACAGGTTTCCCTGGAACGGACTGAGTCTTCTGGGGGACTCTGGGAATGTGGCACGACCCTGGAGTTCCTCTCGCCTTTCCTGTGGAGAGCGCCTCCTCTTGAGATGCGACGGGAACGCCGGGAATTCTTTCCCGAACACGCAGGGAAAGGATCTCTCCTCTCGAGCTAGGAGGCGGAAACGGGGCTCCTCTCGATATAGGCGGGACTCTCGTGCTTCCTCTCGAGTGGAGACGGGTATGTCGGGGGAACTTCTTGAGTTGCAGCAAGGGTGTGAAGGACCCTTTGGAAGTTCCAGATCTTTGATGTGATTAGCCTCAAGTCGCCTCTGCGGTAATGGGCCTCATCTCTCCTGGAGGGGAGAACCTCCTGGATTTTCTCGAGTTGCGGCAGGTGCTCTCGACTTACGACGGAGACCCCTGGTACCCGCTCTGGTGGCCTCAGGAAAGGCCAGTCCCCATACGAGTTGCTCGGGGGCCTCTCAGGATTCCTCTCCCTTCGATGCCGGTGCCTAAGATCTTGTGTGGAGTTGGTTCCGGAACCTGAGCATTCCTCTCCAGTGCTGACATGGATCTTGGGGTACTTCTGGAGTCTCCCCAGGAAAGTCAGTCCTCGTCTCGAGTGGGGGCATGCACGTGCGCTTTCCTCCCGAGCTGTAGCAGCAGTGTCACGCTTCACTTCGCGTGGATCAAGGGATCTATGGCTTTCCAAGGAGGCTTTCCCACGAGATTTTTCCCACGAGGCTTTCCCACAGGGCTGTCCCACGTGCCACCGTGGTGTGAATCGATCCTCAGCTTGAAAGTCGGCAGTGCAGGGAAAACAGGTTTCCCTGGAATGGACTGAGACATTTGGGGGAATCTGGGAATGGGCACGACCCTGGGAGTCCTCTCGCCTTTCCTGTGGAGAGCGCCTTCTCTTGAGATGCGACGGGAACGCCGGGAATTCCTTCCCGACCACGCAGGGAAACGATACCTCCTCTCGAGCTAGGAAACGGAAACGGGGCTCCTCTGGATGTGGGTGGGATTATCGTGCTTCCTCTCGAGTGGAGACGGGTATTGGGCATCTTCTTGAGTTGCAGCAAGTGTGTGAAGGACCTTTTGAATTTCCAGATGTTAGGTGTGATTAGCCTCGAGACTCCTCAGCGGAAATGGGCCTCATCTCGAGTGGAGGGGAGAACCTCCTGGATTTTCTCGACTTGGGGCAGGTGCTCTCGACTTATGATGGGGACAACAGGGACCCGCTGTGGTGGCTTCAGGAAAGGCCAGTCCCCATTCGATTTGTTCGTGGGCCTCTCGGGATTCCTCTCCCGTCGATGCCGGGGCCTAAGACCTTGTGTGGAGTCGGTGCCGGAACCTGAGGATTCCTCTCCAGTGCTGACATGGATCTTGGGAAACTTCTGGAGTCTCCCCTGGGAGTCAGTCCTCGTCTAGAGTGGGGGCATGCACGTGCGCTTTCCTCCCGAGTGTAGCAGAAGTGTCACGCTTCCCTTCGCGTGGATCAAGGGATCTGTGGCTTTCCCTCGAGGCTTTCCACGAGGCTTTCCCACAGGGCTGTCCCAGGTGCCCCCTTCATGTGAGTCGATCCCCGGCTTGAAAAGTCGAGGCAGTGCAGGGAAAATAGGTTTCCCTGGAAGGGACTGAGACATCTGATTGTCTCTGGGATGGTGGCACGACCTTGGAGTTCCTCTCGCCTTTCCTGTGGAGAGCCCCTCCTCTTCAGATGCGACGGGAATGCCGGGAATTCTTTCCCGACCACGAGGGAAAGGATCCCTCCTCTCGAGCTAGGAGGCAGAAACGGGGCTCCTCTGGATGTGGGCCGGGACTCTCGTGCTTCCTCTCGAGTGGAGATGGGTATGTCGGGGAACTTCTTTAGTTGCAGCAAGGTTGTGAAGGACCCTTTGGAAGTTCCAGAGGTTAGGTGTGATTAGCCTCGAGACGCCTCAGCGAAAATGGGCCTCATCTCGCTTGAAGGGGAGAACCTCCTGGATTTTCTCGAGTTGCAGCAGGTGCTCTCGACTTAAGACGTGGACCTCAGGGACCCGCCCTAGTGGCCTCAGGAAAGGCCAGTCCCCATGCGAGTTGCTCGGGGGCCTCTCAGGATTCCTCTCCCGTCTATGCGGTGCCTAAGAACTTGTGTGGAGTCGGTGCCGGAACCTGAGCATTCCTCTCCAGTGCTGACATGGATCTTGGGGTACTTCTGGAGTCTCCCCAGGGGAGTTAGTCGTCGTCTTGAGTGGGGGCATGCAAGTGAGCTTTCCTCCCGAGCTGTAGCAGCAGTGTCACGCTTCCCTTCGCGAGGATCAAGGGATCTGTGGCTTTCCCTCAAGGCTTTCCCGCGATGCTTTCCCACGAGGCTTTCCCACAGGGCTGTCCCACGTGCCACCGTGGTGTGAGTCGATCCTCGGCTTGAAAGTGGAGGCAGTGCAGGGAAAACAGGTTTCCCTGGAATGGACTGAGACATCTGGGGGACTCTGGGAATGGTGGCACGACCCTGGAGTTCCCCTCACCTTTCCTGTGTTGAGCGCCTCCTCTTGAGTTGCGACGGGAATGCCGGGCATTCTTTCCCGAACAAACAGGGAAAGGATCCCTCCTCTCGAGCTAGGAGGGGGAATCGGGGCTCCTCTGAATGTGGGCGGGACTCTCATGCTTCCTCTCGAGTGGAGACGGGTATGTTTGGGATCTTCTTGAGTTGCAGCAAGGGTGTGAAGGACCCTTTGTAAGGTCCAGAGGTTAGGTGTGATTAGCCTTGAGACACCTCAGTGGAAATGGTCCTCATCTCGCCTGGAAGGGAGAACCTCCTGGATTTTCTCAAGTTGCGGCAGGTGCTCTCGACCCACGATGGGGCCCTCAGGGACCCGCTCTGGTGGCCTCAGGAAAGGCCAGTCCCCATGCAAGTTGTACGGGACCTCTCGGGATTCCTCTCCCGTCGGTGCCGGGCCAAGGCCTTGTGTGGAGTCGGTTCCGGAACCTGAGGATTTCTCTCCAGTGCTGACATGGATCTTGGGGTACTTCTGGAGTCTCCCCAGGGGAGTCAGTCCTCGTCTCGAGTGGGGGCATGCACGTGCGCTTTCCTCCGAGCTGTAGCAGCAGTTCACGCTTCCCTTCGCGAGGATCAAGGGATCTGTGGCTTTCCCTCGAGGTTTTCCCACGAGGCTTTCCCACGAGGCTTTCCCACAGGGTTGTCCCACGTGCCACCGTGGTGTGAGTCGATCCTTGGCTTGAAAGTCGAGCAGTGCAGGGAAAACAGTTTTCCCTGGAAAGGACTGAGACATTTGGGGGACTCTGGGAATGGTGGCACGACCCTGGAGTTCCTCTCGCTTTTCATCTGGAGATCGCCTGCTCTTGAGATGAGAAAGGAACGCCGGGAATTCTTTCCCGACCACGCAGGGAAAGGATCCCTCCTCTCTAGCTAGGAAGCGGAACCGGGGCTCCTCTGGATGTGGGCGGGACTCTCGTGCTTCCTCTCGAGTGGAGACGGGTAAGTCGGGGAACTTCTTGAGTTGCAGCAAGGGTGTGAAGGACCCTTTGGAAGTTCCAGAGGTTACGTGTGATTAGCCTCTAGACGCCTCAGCGGAAATGGGCCTCATCTGGCCTGGAGGGGAGAACCTCCTGGATTTTTTCGAGTTGCGGCAGGTGCTCTCGACTTACGACGGGGACCTCAGGGACCCGCTCTGGTGGCTTCAGGAAAGGACAGTCCCCATGCGAGTTGCTCGGGGCCTCTCGGGATTCCTCTCCCGTCGATGCCGGTGCTTAAGACCATGCGTGGAGTCGGTGCCGGAACCTGAGGTCTGTGGATTGGGGGGGGATTTTGGTGGAGAATAGGGGTCTCAGCATGCAGTCCGAGCCAGCAGCAGTGTCACGCTTCCCTTTGCGCGGATCAAGGGATCTGTGGGTTTCCCTCGAGGCTTTCCCATGAGGCTTTCCCACGAGGCTTTCCCATAGGGCTGTCCCGCGTGCCACCGTGGTGTGTCTCGATCCTCGGTTTGAAAGTCGAGGCAGTGCAGGGAAAACAGGATTCCCTGGAATGGACTGAGACTTCTGGGGGGCTCTGGGAATGGTGGCATGACCCTGGAGTTCCTCTCGCCTTTCCCCTGGAGAGCGCCTCCTCTTGAGATGCGACGGGAACGCCGGGAATTCTCTCCCGAACACGAAGGTAAAGGATACCTCCTCTCGAGCTAGGAGGCGGAAACGGGGCTCATCTGGATGTGGGCCGGACTCTCGTGCTTCCTCTGGAGTGGAGATGGCATGTCGGGGAACTTGTTGAGTTGCAGCAAGGGTGTGAAGGACCCTTTGGAATTTCCAGAGGTTAGGTGTGATTCGCCTCAGACGCCTCAGCGGAAAATGGGCCTCATCTCGCCTGGAAGGGAGAACCTCCTGGATTTTCTCGAGTTGCGGCAGGTGATCTCGACAAACGACGGGGACCACAGGGACCCGCTACTGGTGGCCTCAGGCAAAGGCCAGTCCCCGTGCGAGTTGCTAGGGGGCTTCTCGGGATTCCTCTCCTGTCGATGCCGGGGCCTAAGACCTTGTGTGGAGTCGGTGGCGGAACCTGAGGATTCCTCTCCAGTGCTGACATGGATCTTGGGGTACTTCTGGAGTCTCCCCAGGGGAGTCAGTCCTTGTCACGAGTTGGGGCATGAACGTTGCGCTATCCTCCCGAGGAGTAGCAGCAGTGTCACTCTTCCCTTCGCGATGAATCAAGGGATCTGTGGCTTTCCCTCCTTTGGGCTTTCCCATCAGGCTTTCCCACAGGGCTGTCCCACGGGCCACCGTGGTGTGAGTCGATCCTCGGCTTGAAAGTCGAGGCATTGCAGGGAAAACAAGTTTCCCTGGAATGGACTGAGACATCTGGGGACTCTGGGAATGGTGGCACAACCCTGGAGTTCCTCTCGCCTTTCCTGTGGAGAGTGCCTCCTCTTGAGATGCGACGGGAACGCCAGGAATTCTCTTCCCGACCACGCAGGGAAAGGATCCCTCCTCTCGATCTAGGAGGCGGGAAACGGCGGCTCCTCTGGATGTTGGCAGGACTCTCGTGCTTCCTCTCGAGTGAAGACGGGTATGTCCGGGAACTTCTTGAGTTGCAGCAAGGGGGTGAGGACCCTTTGGAAGTTCCAGAGGTTAGGTGTCATTTGCCTCTGACACGCCTCAGCGGAAATGGGCCTCATCTCGCCTGGAGGGGAGAACCTCCTGGATTTTCTCGAGTTGCGGCAGGTGCTCTCGACTTACGACGGGGGACCTCAGGGTCCCGCTCTGGTGGCCTCAGGAAAGGCCAGTCCCCATGCGAGTTGCTCGGAGGCCTCTCGGGATTCCTCTCCCGTCGATGCCGGGGCCTAAGACCTTGTGTGAGTCGGTGCCAGAACCTGAGGATTCCTCTCCAGTGCTGACATGGATCTTGGGGTTACTTCTGGAGTCTCCCCAGGGGAGTCCGTCCTCGTCTCGAGTGGGGCATGCACGTGCGCTTTCCTTCCAAGCTGTAGCAGCAGTGTCGAGCTTCCCTTCGCAGTGGATCAAGGGATCTGCTGGCTTTCCCTCGAGGCTTTCCCACGAGGCTTTCCCACAAGGCTTTCCCACAGGGCTGTCCCACGTGCCACCGTGGTGTGAGTCGATCCTCGGCTTGAAAGTCGAGGCAGTGCAGGGAAAACAGGTTTCCCTGGAATGGACTGAGACATCTGAGGGACTCTGGGAATGGTGGCACGACCCTGGAGTTCCTCTCGCCTTTCCTGTGGAGAGCGCCTCCTCTTGAGATGCGACGGGAACGCCGGGAATTCTTTCCCGACCACGCAGGGAAAGGATCCCTCTCTCGAGCTAGGAGGCGGAAACGGGGCTCCTCTGGATGTGGGCGGGACTCTCGTGCTTCCTCTCGAGTGGAGACGGGTATGTCGGGGAACTTCTTGAGTTGCAGCAAGGGTGTGAAGGACCCTTTGGAAGTTCCAGAGGTTAGGTGTGATTAGCCTCGAGACGCCTCAGCGGAAATGGGCCTCATCTCGCCTGGAGGGGAGAACCTCCTGGATTTTCTCGAGTTGCGGGCAGGTGCTCTCGACTTACGATGGGGACCTCAGGGACCCGCTCTGGTGGCGCTCAGGAAAGCCAGTCCCATGCGAGTTTCTCGGCGGGCCTCTTCGGGATTCCTCTCCCGTCGATGCCGGGGCCTAAGATCTTGTGTGGAGTTCGGTGCCGGAACCTGAGGATTCCTCTCCAGTGCTGACATGGATCTTGGGGGTACTTCTGGAGTCTCCCCAGGGGAGTCAGTCCTCGTCTCGAGGAGGGCATGCACGTGTGCTTTCCTCCCGAGCGTAGCAGCAGTGTCACGCTTCCCTTCGCAATGGATCAAGGGATCTGTGGCTTTCGCTTAAGGCTTTCCCATGAGGCTTTCCCACAGGACTGTTCCCACGTGCCACCGTGGTTTGAGTCGATCCTCGGCTTGAAAGTGGAGGCAGTGCAGGAAAAACAGGTTTCTCCCTGGAATGGACTGGGACACCTGAGGGACCTGCGGGAATGGTGGCACGACCCTGGAGTTCCTCTCGCCTTTCCTGTGGAGAGCGCCTCCTCTTGAGATGCGACGGAAGGCCGGGAATTCTTTCCCGACCACGCAGGGAAAGGATCCCTCTACTCGAGCTAGGAGGCGGAAACGGGGCTCCTCTGAATGTGGGCGGGAACTCTCGTGCTTCCTCTCGAGTGGAGACGGGTATGTCGGGGAACTTCTTGAGTTGCAGCAAGGGTGTGAAGGACCCTTTGGAAGTTGCAATGTTAGGTGTGATTAGCCTCGAGACGCCTCATCGGAAATGGGCCTCATCTCGCCTGGTAGGGGAGAACCTCCTGGATTTTCTCGAGTTGCGGCAGGTGCTCTCGACTTACGTCGGGACCTCCAGGGACCCGCTCTGGCGGCCTCAGAAAAGGCCAGTCCGCCATGGCGAGTTGCTGCGCGGGCCTCTCGGGATTCCTCTCCCGTCGATGCCGGGGCCTAAATCCTTGTGTGTAGTCGGTGCCGGAAGCTGAGGAATCCTCTCCAGTGATGACTTGGATCTATGGGGTTCTTCTGGAGTCTTCCCAGGGGAGTCAGTCCTCGTCTCGAGTGGAGGCATGAACGTGCGCTTTCCTTCCCGAGCTGTAGCAGCAGTGTCACGCTTCCCTTCACGTGGATCAAGGGATCTGTGGCTTTCCCCCTCGAGGCTTTCCCCACCACAGGGCTGTCCCACGTGGCCACCGTAGGTGTGAGTCGATCCTCGGCTTGAAAGTCGAGGCAGTGCAGGGAAAACAGGTTTCCCTGGAATGGACTGAGACATCTGGGGGACTCGTGGGAATGGTGGCACGACCCTGGAGTATCCTCTCACCTTTCCTGTGGAGAGCGCCTCCTCTTGAGATGCGACGGGAACGCCGGGAATTCTTTCCCGACCACGCAGGGGAAAGGGATCCCTCCTCTCGAGCTAGGATGCGGAAACGGGGGCTCCTCTGGATGTGGGCGGGACTCTCGTGCTTCCTCTCGAGTGGAGACGGGTATGTCGGGGAACTTCTTGAGTTGCAGCAAGGTGTGAAGGACCCTTTGGAAGTTCCAGAGCTTAGGTGTGATTAGCCTGGTGACGCCTCAGCGGAAACCGCCCTCATCTCGCCTGGAGGGGAGAACCTCCTGGATTTTCTCGAGTTGCGGCAGGTGTTCTTACTTACGACGGGGACCTCAGGGACCCGCTCTGGTGGCCTTAGGAAAGGCCAGTCCCCATGCGAGTTGCTCGGGGGCCTCTCGGGATTCCTCTCCCATCGATGCCGGGGCCTAAGACCTTGTGTGGAGTCGGTGCCAGAACCTGAGGATTCCTCTCCAGTGCTGACATGGATCTTGGGGTACTTCTGGTGTCTCCCCAGGGGAGTCAGTCCTCGTCTCGAGTGGGGGCATGCACGTGCTTTCCTCCCGAACAGTAGCAGCAGTGTCACGCTTCCCTTCGCGTGGATCAAGGGAGCTGTGGCTTTCACTCGAGGCTTTCCCACGAGGCTTTCCCACGTAGGCTTTCCCACAGGGCTGTCCCACGTGCCACCATGGTGTGAGTCGATCCTCGGCTTGAAAGTCGAGGCAGTGCAGGGAAAACAGTTTCCCTGGAATGGACTGAGACATCTGGGGTCTCTGTGAATGTGGCACGACCCTGGAGTTCCTCTCGCCTTTCCTGTGGAGAGCGCCTCCTCTTGAGATGAGACGGGAACCCAGGGAATTCTTTCCCGACCACGCAGGGAAAGGATCCCTCCTCTCGAGATAGGAGGCGGAAACGGCCTCCTCTGGATGTGGCCGGGACTCTCGTGCTTCCTCTCGAGTGTAGACGGGTTAGTCGGGGAATTTCTTGGTTGCAGCAAGGGTGTGAAGGACCGTTAGGAAGTTCCAGATGTTAGATATGATTAGCCTCGAGACGCCTCAGCGGAAATGGGCCTCATCTCGCCTGGAGGGGAGAACCTCCTGCATTTTTTCGAGTTGCGGCAGGTGCTCTCGATCTACGACGGGGACCTCAGGGACCCGCTCTGGTGTCAGAAAGGCCAGTCCCCTGCGAGTTGCTCGGGGGCCTCTCGGGATTCCTCTCCCGTCGATGCCGGGGCCTAAGACCTTGTTGGAGTCAGTGCGTGAACCTGAGGATTCCTCTCCAGTGCCGACATGGATCTTTTGGTACTTCTGGAGTCTCCCAGGGGCGTCA
>NW_017193897.1:0-9592 GCF_001704415.2 Capra hircus
AGCCCTGTGGGAAAGCCTCGTGGGAAAGCCTCTTGGGAAAGCCTCGAGGGAAAGCCACAGATCCCTTGATCCACGCTAAAGGAAGCGTGACACTGCTGCTACAGCTCGGGAGGAAAGTGCACGTGCATGCCCCCACTCGAGACGAGGACTGACTCACCTGGGGAGACTCCAGAAGTACCCCAAGATCCATGTCAGCACAGGAGAGGAATCCTCAGTTTCCGGCACCGACTCACACAAGGTTTTGGGCTCCAGCATCTACGGGAGAGAAATTCGAGAGACACCCGAGCAAAACATTCATGTGGACTGGCCTTTCCTGAGTCCACCAGAGCGGGTCCCTGAGGTCCCGTCGTATGACGAGAGCACCTGCCCCAACTCGAGAACATCCAGGAGGTTCTCCCTTCCAGGCAAGATGAGGCCCATTTCCAATGAGGCGTCTTTAATCACAACTAACCTCTGGAACTTCCAAAGGGTCCGTCACACCCTTTGCTGCTACTCAAAAAGTGCCTCGACATACCGTCTCCACTCGAGAGGAAGAACGAGTTCCCGCCCACATCCAGAGGAGCCCCGTTACCGCCTCATAGCTGGAGAGGAGGGACCTTTCCCTGCGTGGTCGGGAAAGAATTCCGCGTTCCCGTCGCATCTCAAGAGGAGGCCCTCTCCACAGTAAAGGCCAGAGGAACTCCAGGTTCGTGCCACCATTCCCAGAGTCCCCCAGATGTCTCCGTCCATTCCAGGGAAACCTGTTTTTCCAGCACTGCCTCAACTTTCAAGCCAAGGGTCGACTCACACTACAGTGACACGTTGGACAGCCCTGTGGGAAAGCCTCTTGGGAAAGCCTCGTGGGAAATTCTCGAGGGAAAGACTCGAGGGAAAGCCACAGATCCCTTGATCCACGCTAAAGGAAGCATGACACTGCTGTTACGGCTCGGGAGCAAAGCGCACGTGGATGCCCCCACTCGAGACGAGGACTGACTCCCCTGGGGAGACTCCACAAGTACCCCAAGATCCACGTCAGCACTGGAGAGGAATCCTCAGGTTCCGGCTCCGACTCCACACAAGGTCTTAGGCCCCGGCATCGACGGGAGAGGAAATCCGAGAGGCCCAGGGCAACTTTCATGGGGACTGGCCTTTCCTGAGGCCACCAGAACGGATCCCTGAGGTCCCCGTCTTAGGTCCAGAGCACCTGCCGCAACTCGAGTAAATCTAGGAGGTTCTCCCCTCCAGGGAGATGAGGCCCATTTCCGCATGCGATCTCGAGGCTAATCACACCTAACCTCTGGAACGTCCAAAGGTCCTTCACACCCTTGCTGCAACTCAAGAATTTCCCCGACATACCCGTCTCCACTCGAGAGGAAGCACGAGAGTCCCGCCCACATCCAGAGGAGCCCCGTTTCCGCCTCCTAGCTCGAGAGGAGGATCCTTTCCCTGCAGTGGTCGCGAAAGAATTCCCGGATTCCTGTCGCATCTCAAGAGGAGGCGCTCTCCACAGGAACCGCGAGAGGAACTGCATTATCGTGCCACCATTCCAGAGTTCCCCCAGATGTCTCAGTCCATTCCAGGGAAACCTGTTTCCTGCACTGCTCGACTTTCAAGCCGAGGATCGACTCACACCACGGTGGCACGTGGGAGAACCCTGTGGGAAAGCCTCGTGGGAAAGCCTCGAGGGAAAGCCACAGATCCTTGTTCTACGCGAAGGGAAGCGTGACACTGCTGCTACAGCTCGGCGAGGAAATTGCACGTGCATGCCTCCACTAGTAACGAGGACTGACTGCCCTGGGGAGACTCAAGAAGTATCCCAAGATCCATGTCAGCACTGGAGAGGACTCCTCAGCTTCTGGCACCGACTCTACACAAGGTCTTAGGCCCGGCATCGACGGGAGAGGAATCCGAGAGGCCCCTGAGCAACTCGCATGGGACTGGCCTTTCCTGAGGCACCAGAGCGGGTCCCTGAGGTCCCCGTCGTAAGTCGAGAGCACCTGCCGAAACTAGAGAAAATCCAGGAGGTTCTCCCTTCCAGGAGAGATGAGGCCCCTTTCCGCTGAGACATCTCAAGGCTAATCACGCCTCACCACTGGAACTTCCAAAGGGTCCTTCACACCCTTGCTGCAACTCAAGAAGTTCCCGACATACCCGTCTCCACTCGAGAGGAAGCACGAGGTCCCGCCACATCCAGAGGAGCCCCGTTTCCGCCTCCTAGCTCGAGAGAAGGGATCCTTTCCCTGCGTGTACGGGAAAGAATTTCCGGCGTTCCCGTCGCATCTCAAGAGGAGGCGCTCTCCACAGGAAAGGCGAGAGGAACTCCAGGGTCGTGCCACCATACCCAAAGTCCCCCTGATGTCTCAGTCCTTTCCAGGGAAACCTGTTTTCCATGCTTTCCCTGCACTGCCACGGCATTCAAGCTGAGGATCGACTCACACCACGGTGGCACGTGGAACAACCCTGTGGGAAAGCCTCATGGAAGGCCTCGTGGGAAAGCCTACTGGAAAGCCACAGATCCTTGATCCACACGAAGGAAGCGTGACGCTGCTGCTACAGCTCGGGAGGAAAGCGCACGTGCATTCCCCACTTGAGACGAGGACTGACTCCCCTGAGGAGACTCCAGAAGTATCCAAGATCATGTCAGCACTGGAGAGGAACCCTCAGATTCCGGCACCGACTCCACACAAGGTCTTAGGCCCGAATCGACGGGAGAGAATCTCGAGAGGCCCCGAGCAACTCGCATGGGACTGGCCTTTCCTGAGGCCACCAGAGCGGG
Organism: Capra hircus; assembly: GCF_001704415.2. Classification (NCBI taxonomy): domain Eukaryota; kingdom Metazoa; phylum Chordata; class Mammalia; order Artiodactyla; family Bovidae; genus Capra; species Capra hircus. The sequence goes on from NW_017193897.1 coordinate 2,756, forward strand.
TCCCTGAGGTCCCGTCATAAGTCGAGAGCACCTGCCGCAGCTCGAGAAAATCCAGGAGGTTCTCCCCTCCAGGCGAGATGAGGCCCATTTCCGCTGAGGCGTCTCTAGGCTAATCACACCTAACCTCTGGAAATTCCAAAGGGTCCTTCACACCCTTGCTGCAACTCAAGAAGTTCCCGACATACCCGTCTCACTCGAGAGGAAGCACGAGAGTCCGCCACATCCAGAGGAGCCCGTTTCCGCCTCTAGCTCGAGAGGAGGGATCATTTCACAGCGTGTTTGGGCAAGAATTCCCGGCGTTCCCGTCACATCTCAAGAAGAGCGCTTTCGCAGGAAGGCGAGAGGAACTCCAGGGTCGTGCCACCATTCCCAGAGTTCCCAGATGTCTCAGTCCATTCCAGGGAAACCTGTTTCCCTGCACTGCCTCGACTTTCAAGCTGATTATCGACTCACACAATGGTGGCACGTGGGGACAGCCCTGTGGGAAAGCCTCGTGGAAAAACCTCGTGGAAAGCTCGAGGGAAAGCCACATATCCCTTGATCTACGCGAAGGGAAGCATGACACCCCTGCTACAGCTCGGGAGGAAACGCACGGCATGCCCCCACACGAGACGAGGACTGACTCCCCGTGGGAGACTCCAGAAGTGCCCCAAGATCCATGTCAGCACAGAACAGGAATCCTCAGTTCCGGCACCAATTCCACAGAAGGTTTAGGCCCTGGCACCGACGGCGAGAGAAATCCCGAGAGGCCCCGAGCAACTCGCATGGGGACTGGCCTTTCCTGAGGCCACCAGAGCGGTCCCTGAGGTCCCCGTCGTAAGTCGAGAGCACCTGCCGCAACTCGAGAAATTCCAGGAGGTTCTCCCCTCCAGGCGAGATGAGGCCCATTTTCCGCTGAGGCGTCTCGAGGCTAATCACACCAAACCTCTGGACTTCCAAAGGGTCCTTCACACCCTTGCTGCAACTCAAGAAGTCCCCGACATACCCGTCTCCACTCGAGAGGAAGCACGAGAGTCCTCCACATCCAGAGGAGCCTCGTTTTCGCGCTCCTAGGTCGAGAGGAGGATCCTTTCCCTGCGTGGTCGGGCAAGAATTCCTGGCGTTCCCGTCGCATCTCAAGAAGAGGCCTTTCCCACAGGAAAGGCGAGAGGAACTCCAGGGTCGTGCCACCATTCCAGAGTCTCCCAGATGTCTCGGTCCATATCAGGAAACCTTTTTCCCTTCACTGCCTGGACTTTCAAGCGAGTAGACTTCACACCAAGGTGGCACGTGGACAGCCCTGTGGAAAGCCTCATGGAAAGCCTCGTGGGAAAGCCTCGAGGAAAGCCACAGATCCCTGTTCACGCGAAGGAAGCGTGACCACTGCCTGCTACAGCTCGGGAGGAAATTGCACGTGCCATGCCCCCACTCGTAAACGAGGACTGACTGCCCTGGGGAGACTCAAGAAGTATCCCAAGATCCATGTCCAGCACTGGAGAGGACTCCTCAGCTTCTGCACCGACTCCACACAAGGTCTTAGGCCCAGCATCGACGGGAGAGGAATCCGAGAGGCCCTGCGCAACTCGCATGGGGACTGGCCTTTCCTGAGGCCCCCAGAGCCGGTCCTGAGGTCCCCGTCGTAAGTCGAGAGCACCTGCCGCAACTCGAGAAAATCCAGGAGGTTTCCCTTCCAGGAGAGATGAGGCCCCTTTCTGCTGAGACATCTCAAGGCTAATCACGCCTAACCACTGAACTTCAAAGGGTCCTTCACACCCTTGCTGCAACTCAAGAAGTTCCCCGACATACCCGTCTCCACTCGAGAGGAAGCACGAGGTCCCGCCCACATCCAGAGGAGCCCCGTTTCCGCCTCCTAGCTCGAGAGAAAGGATCCTTTCCCTGCGTGTTCTGGATGAATTCCCGGCGTTCCCGTCGCATCTCAAGAGGAGGCGCTCTCCACAGGAAAGCGAGAAGGAAACTCCAGGGTCGTGCCACCCATTCCCAGATCCTGCAGAGGCTCACTCATTCCAGGGAAACCTGTTTTCCCTGCACTGCCTCAACTTTCATGCCGAGGATCCGACTCACATCACGGTGGCACGTGGCACAGCCCTGTGGGAAAGTCTCGTGGGAAAGCCTCGTGGGAAGCCTCGACGGAAAGCCTCAGATCCCTTGATCCACGCGAAGGAATCATGACGCCGCTGCTACAGCTCGGAGGAAACCGCACGTGCCTGCCCCCACTCTTACGAGGACTGACTACCTGGGGAGACTCCAGAAGAATCCAAGATCCATGTCAGCACTGGAGAGGAATCCTCAGGTTCCGGCACGATCACACAAGGTCTTAGGCCCCGGCATCGACGGAGAGGAATCCGGAGGCCATAAGCAACTCCACGGAGAGTGGCCTTTCCTGAGGCCACAGATACGGTCCGTGGTCCCCGTCGTAATCGAGAGCACTACCGCAACTCGAGAAAATCCTGTAGATTCTCCCCTCCAGGCTAGATGAGGCCCATTTCCGCTGAGGCGACTCGAGGCTAATCACATCTAACCTTTGGAACTTCCATAGGGTCCTTCACACCCTTGCTGCAACTCAAGAAGTTCCCCGACATACCCTTGTCCACTCGAGAGGAAGCGCGAGCGTCCCTTGCACATCCAGAGGAGGCCCTTTTCCTCCTTGTAGCTCGAGATGAGGGATCCTTTCCCTGCGTGGTCGGGAAAGAATTCCCGGCATTCCCGTCGCATCTCAAGAGGAAGCGCTCTCCACAGGAAAGGCGAGAGGAACTCCAGGGTCGTGCCACCAATCCAAGAGTCCCCCAGAGGACTGAGTCCATTCCAAAGGAAACTCTTTTACCTGCACTGCCTTGACTGTCACGCCGAGGATCGACTCACACCACGGTGGCACGTGGGACAGCCCTGTGTGTTAGCCTCGTGGGAAAGCCTCATGGGAAATCCTACAGGGAAAGCCACACATCCCTTGATCCACCCGTCGGGTAGCATGACACTGCTGCCACCTTTAGGGAGGAAAGCCCACGTGCATTTCCCCACTCGAGACGAGGACTGACTCCCCTGGGGAGAGTCCAGAAGTACCCAAAAATCCACGTCAGCACTGGAGAGGAATCCTCAGTTTCCGGTCCCAACTCAACACAAGGTCTTCGACTCGGGAAATGCAAGCATTTAAAAGATCTCTCCTTTGGAGCCTCGAGGGGGGATCGGGGCTTCTCTGGATGTGGGCGGGACCCTCGTGCTTCCTTTGAGTGTAGACGGGTGTGTCGGGAAAGCTCTTGAGTTGCAGCAAGTGTGTGAAGGAACCATTGGAAGTTCCAGAGGTTAGGTGTGCTTAGCCTCTAGATGCGTCAGTGGAAATAGGCCTCATTTTGCTGTAGGGGAGAACCTCCTGGATTTTCTCGAGTTACGGCAGGTGCTCTCGAATTACGACGGGGACCTCAGGGACCCGGTCTCGTGGCCTCAGGAAAGGCCAGTCCCCATGCAAGTTGCCAGGGGACTCTCGGGATTCCTCTTGGGTCGATGCCGGGGCCTAAGACCTTGTGTGGAGTCGAGGCCGGATCCTGAGGATTCCTCTCCAGTGCTGACATGGTTCTTGGGGTACTTCTGGAGTCTCCCCAGGGAAGTCAGTCCTCGTCTCGAGTGTGGGCATGCACGTGCGCTTTCCTCCCGAGCTGTAGCAGCAGTGTCACGCTTCCTAACGCGTGGTCAAGGGATCTGTAGCTTTCACTCAAGTCTTTCCTTCAAGGCTTTCCCAAGAGTCTTTCCCACAGGGCTGTCCCACCTGCCACCAGGGTGTGAGTCGATCCTCGGCTTGAAAGTCGAGGCAGTGCAGGGAAAACATGTTCCTCTGGAATGGACTGAGACATCTGGGGGACTCTTGGAATGGTGGTACGACCCTGGAGTTCCGCTCGCCTTTCCTGTGGAGAGCGCCTCCTCTTGAGATGGGACGGGAACGCCGGGAATTCTTTCCCGACCAAGCAGGGAAAGGATCCATCATCTCGAGGTCCGAGGCATAAACGGGGCTCCTCTGGATGTGGGCGGGACCCTCGTGCTTCCTCTGGAGTGGAGACGGTATGTCGGGGAACTTCTTGAGTTTCAGCAAGGTTGTTAAGGAACCTTTGGAATTTCCAGAGTTTAGGTGTGATTAGCCTCGAGAGCCTCAGCGGAAATTGGCCTCATCTTGCCTGGTGGGGAGAACCTCCTGGATTTTCTCGAATTGTGGCAGGTGTTCTCAACGTACGCTGGGACCTCAGGGACCCGCTCTGGTGGCGTCAGGAAAGGCCAGTTCCCATCCGAGTGGCTACGGGGCCTCTCGGGATTCCTCTCCCGTCGATGGTGGGGGCCTAAGACCTTGTGTGAAGTCGAGGCCGGTACCTGAGGATTCCTCTCCCGTGCTGACATGGTTCTTGGGGTACTTCTTGAGTCTCCCCAGGGGTGTCAGTCCTCTTCTCAGCGGGATCATGCAAGAACGCTTACCTCCCGAGCTGCAGTAGCAGTGTCACGCTGCCCGTCGCGTGGATCAAGAGATCTGTGTCTTTCCCTCGAGGTATTTCCCACGGGGCTTTCCCTCGAGGCTTTCCCACGAGGCTTTCCCACATCGCTGTCCCACGTGCCACCGTGGTGCCAGTCGATCCTCGGCGTGAAAATCAAGGCAGTGCAGGGAAAACAGGTTCCTCTGGAATGGACTGAGACATCTGGGGGACTCTTGGAATTGTGCACGACCTGGAATTCCTCTCGCCTTTCCTGTGGAGAGCGCCTCTTCTTGAGATTCGGTGGGAACGCCGGGAATTCTTTCCCGACCAAGCAGGGAAAGTGCCGTGGTCCAGCCCCGGTGGATCCAGGGTGATTCGAAGGTGGGGACGTAGTCGTCGTCTTTGGAAATATACATATTTAATCCCAGATATAAAGAGATTAGAAGGATAGTGTAGTAGGAAGATTATTGGAGAAAAAGGGCTGAATAACTTGGATTACGTGGAATAACATCCATCCTCCAGTAGAGAATTCAGCCAGAAAAACGGGAGAGCAAAAAGAAGCGACATGGGGGAATCAGTCTTTCGGAAACTGATCTGATTTCTTTATTTTTGGTTTTGCTTGTATACCTCTTGTTACACATAGGGATGAATACAGAGTCACGCAGGAGTCGGCATCCTGACCTTTATCAAAATCAGGTGCTTCACATAAATGTATAAAAAAAAGGTCTTAGGGATCTTACATCATCTTCTGGCCATGAATGAGACCTGCTGACATTTTATGATCCTTTCTTTCTGATAACCAAATAAACTTATTTCTTCCAAGGGTGTTTTTTCTTAAACCAGGCACCACCCTCCAAATAAAGTTACATTCCTATAGGGTGAGGGTGTAGTGAGTTACAATCAAGAAAGGAATTTATTTAACCCAAGGTTAACATGATTAGTCTTAAAGGTGAATTCTTATTTCTCCTATATGCTTAAAGGTTAATACTTATTTCTCCTATATACTAGTTATATTCATTATAAGGGTAGGGAACATGGAGATTTATCAGCAAACATCAGCCTAACAAATGAAAATCCTTTCATCAATTCTCCCCTTAAGATCTATTTAGTCTTAAGATATGATAAAGTTACATTCTTACATAGAAAGGACACAGTGATATATAACAAAGTACAGTGATCTATTACAAAAGTGAAAATCCATTAACTCAAAAAGTCTAGTATTGCTAACATCAAAAAACTGCTATATTTCCTTTGCTATATTCCAAATACATTGATTAATATATTCCCAAGTGCCTAAGGATATGGAGGCCTGGTGGCAATCATTGACTCAACAAGAAGAAAAAGTCCTATATGCTAATTAAGACTCTCAAAATACTCCAAAACTCTCTGTGCTGTTTACAGTTGAGAGGTAGTAAACAATCTTGTGCCTAGTGGCAGCAGTATGGATAATCCTGTCACACAAGCTGGTCTGTCACCAGAGAGGTTTGACCTAAAATATCCTGTCCCACCCAGAGCAGGGAATTAGCAGCAATTTTGACACAACAAATGAAGAACCCTTCACAATATAATTCCTAACCAACTATACTAATAATTTCTAACTCCCCAAAATAATTTGCCTTTAGTAAGTCTAAAACATCTCATGCCTCTCACTCTCAGGTTGGGAGGCTGTAAACAATCACATGTGGCCGGACAAACCTATAAAGGTGGCTAGATAACCTTCAGAGGAGTCGGCAAGCTGAAACACTCTTGTCATGCCAAGAATATTTATTGCCTTGAAGCTGCACGTTTACTTCTTCTCCGAGAGAAACAGTTATGGGGGAGAGCCCCCGTAAAGTCAGAAGTGTAGGTGAGAGCATAAAAACAGACTCTGGTTTTGGGGTTCGATGCTCGGGAACAGGGGTTACCTGAGGCTTGATCACGCCTTTGGCATGCCAAGCTCCTTTCCTCATGACCTTTGCCATAGGCGGAATTCCTCACGCTGGCCCCCGGAAGGAAAGGATCCCTCATCTCGAGCGACGAGGCGGAAACGCGCCTCCTGTGGATGTGGGGGGACCATCTTGCTTATTCTCGAGTGGAGACGGGTATGTCGGGGAAGCTTTTGAGTTGCAGCAAGGGTGCTAAAGTACCTTTTGGAAGTTCCAGAGGTTAGGTGTGATTAGCCTCGAGACACCTCAGTGGAAATGGGCCTCATCTCGCCTGGAGGGGAGAACCTCCTGGATTTTCTCGAGTTGCGGCAGGTGCTCTCGACTTACGACGGGGACCTCAGGGGCCAGCTCTGGTGGCCTCAGGAAAGGCCAGTCCCCATTTCAAGTTTCTAGGGGGCCTCTCAGGATTCCTCTCCTGTCGATGCCAGGGCCTAAGACCTTGTGTGAAGTCGGGGCTGGAACCT
>NW_017193898.1:0-9592 GCF_001704415.2 Capra hircus
GGGTGCCCACTTTCACCACTACATATTCAACATAGTTCTGGAAGTTTTGGCCAATAGCAATCAGAGCAGAAAAAGAAATAAAAGGAATCCAAATTGGAAAAGAAGAAATAAAACTCTCACTGTTTGCAGATGACATGATCCTCTACATAGAAAACCTAAAGACTCCACCAGAAAATTACTAGAGCTATCAATGAATATGGTAAGGTTGCAGGATATAAAATCAACACGCAGAAGTCTCTTGCATTCCTATACACTAATAATGAGAAAGTAAAAAAGAAATTAAGGAAACAATTCCATTCACCATTGCAACAAAAAGAATAAAATACTTAGGAATATATCTACCTAAAGAAACTAAAGACCTATGTATAGAAAACTATAAAACACTGCTGAAAGAAATCAAAGAGGACACAAATGGAGGAATATACCACGTTCATGGATCAGAAGAATCAATATAGTGAAAATGAGTATACTACCCAAGGCAATTTACAGATTCAATGCAATCCCTATCAAGCTACCAGCCATATTTTTCACAGAACTAGAACAAATATTTCAAGATTTGTATGGAAATACAAAAAACCTCAATAACCAAAGCAATCTTGAGAAAATGGAAACTGAGGAATCAACTTGCCTGACTTCAGGCTCTACTACAAAGCCACAGTCATCAAAGACAGTATTGTACTGGCAAAACAGAAATATAGATCATGGAACAAAATAGAAAGCCCAGAGATAAATCCACACACATACGGGACACCTTGGAACAAAGGAGGCAAGAATATACAGTGGAGTAAAGACAATCTCTTTAAACAAAGTGGTGCTGGGAAACTGGTCAACCACTTGTAAAAGAATGAAACTAGATCACTTTCTAAACAACACAACAAAAAAATAAACTCAAATGGATTAAAGATCTAAACATAAGACCAGAAACTATAAAACTCCTAGAGAGCATAGGCAAAAACACTCTCCAACATAAATCACAGCAGGATCCTCTATGATCCACTCCCAGAATTCTGGAAATAAAAGCAAAAATAAACAAATGGATCTAATTAAAATTAAAAAGCTTCTGCACAACAAAGGAAAATATAAGCAAGGTGAAAACGACAGACTTCTGAATGGAAAAAATAATAGCAAAAAGGAAACTGACAAACAACAAATCTCAAAAATATACAAGCAACTTATGCAGCTCAATTCAGTAAAATAAACGACCCAATCAAAAGATGGGACAAATAAATAATAGACATTTCTCCAAAGAAGATATACGGATGGCTAACAAACACATGAAAGATGCTCAACATCACTCATTATCAGAGAAGAGAAATGCAAATCAAAACCACAATGAGGTACCACTTCACACCAGTCAGAATGGCTGTGATCCAAAAATCTGCAAGCAATAAATGCTGGAGAGGTTTGGAGAAAAGGGAACCCTCCTACACTGTTGGTGTAAACTAGTACAGCCACTATGGAGAACAGTGTGGAGATTCCTTAAAAATTGCAAATAGAACTGCCTTATGACCCAGCAATTCCACTGCTGGGCATACACACCAAGGAAACCAGAATTGAAAGAGACACATGACCCCAATGTTCATTGCAGCACTGTTTATAATAGCCAGGACATGGAAACAACCTAGATGTCCATCAGCAGATGAATGGATAAGAAAGCTGTGGTACATATACACAATGGAGTATTACTCAGCCATTAAAAAATACATTTGAATCAGTTCTGATGAGTGGATGAAACTGGAGCCGATTATACAGAGTGAAGTAAGCCAGAAAGAAAAACACCAATACAGTATTCTAACACAGATATATGGAATTTAGAAAGATGGCAATGATGACCCTGTATGCAAGACAGCAAAAAAAGACACAGATGTGTATAGCAGACTTTTGGACTCAGAGGGAGAGGGAGAGGGTGGGATGATTTGGGAGAATGGCATTGAAACATGTATACTATCATGTAAGAATCGAATGTCCAGTCTATGTCTGATAAGGATACAGCATGCTTGGGGCTGGTGCACAGGGATGACCCAGAGAGATGTTATGGGGAGGGAGGTGGGGGGGGATTCATGTTTGGGAACGCATGTACACCCGTGGTGGATTCATGTCAATGTATGGCAAAACCAATACAGTATTGTAAAGTAAAATAAAAGTAAAAAAATTAAAAAAAAAAAAAAAAAGGAAGGAAAGAAGTGCATCAAGGCTGTATATTTTCACCCTGCTTATTTAACCTCTATGCAGAGTACATCACAAGAAACGCTGTACTGGAAGAAACACAGGCTGGAATCAAGACTGCTGGGAGAAATATCAATAACCTCAGATATGCAGATGACTCCACCCTTATGGCAGAAAGTGAAAAAGAACTAAAAAGCCTCTTGATGAAAGTGAAAGAGGATACTGAAAAGTTGGCTTAAAGCTCAACTTTCAGAAAATGAAGATCATGGCATCCGGTCCATCACTTCATGTGAAATAGATGGAGAAATAGTGGAGACAGTGTCAGACTTTATTTTTGGGCTCCGAAATCACTGCAGATGGTGATTGCCAGCCATGAAATTAAAAGACACTTACTCCTTGGAAGAAAAGTTATGACCAACCTAGATGTTATATTCAAAAGCAGAGACATTACTTTGCTGACTAGGGTCCATCTAGTCAAGGCTATGGTTTTTCCTGAGGTCATGTATGTATGTGAGAGTTGGACTGTGAAGAAGGCTGAGTGCCGAAGAATTATGCTTTTGAACTGTGGTGTTGGAGAAGACTCCTGAAATTTCCTTGGACTGAAAAAAGATACAACCAGTCCATTCTGAAGGAAATCAGCCCTGGGATTTCTTTGGAAGGAATGATGCTCAAGCTGAAGCTCCAGTACTTTGGCCACCTCATGCGAAGAGTTGACTCATTGGAAAATACTGTGATGCTGGGAGGGATTGTGGGCAAGAGCAGAAGGGAACGACAGAGGATGAGATGGCTGGATGGCATCACTGACTCATGGACGTTAGTCTGAGTGAACTCCAGGAGTTGGTGATGGACAGGGAGGCCTGGCGTGCTGCAATTCAGTGGTTGCAAAGCGTCGGACATGACTGAGCGACCGAACTGAACTGAACTGAAAGTTACCTGGCCTCAAAAGAGCTGAGAAGAGTAGTGAAGCTAAACGAAAAGAGAAAAAGGAAAACGATGCACATTTGGATGCAGAGTCCTAAGGAATAGTAAAAAGAGATAACACCTTCCACAGTTATCAAAGCCAATAAATAAAGGAAATAAATAGAATTGTATCCTTACTGATCTCGTCAAGAAAATCAGAGATTCCAAGGAAAAAATTCATACACAGGTGGGCACAATAAAGGACAGAAATGGTACGGACATAACAGAAGTAGAAGCTATTAAGAGGAGGTGGGAAGAATAAACGATAAACTATGCCCAAAGGGTCTTCATGACCCAGTGAAGGACGATGGTATGATCATTCACCTAGGGCTGGAGGTCCTGTAATACAAAGTCTAGGGGACTTAGGAAGCATACTTACAAACAAAGCTCGTGGAGGTGATGGAATTCAGTTGAGATATTTCAAATTCTGAAAGAAGATGCTCTGAGTGTGCTGCCCTCCATATGCCAGCAAATTTGGGAGACTCAGCTATGGCCAAAGGACCTGAAAATGATCAGTTTTCATACCAACCGCAAAGAAAGGCAATCCAAAGAATGTCCACACAACTGCTTAATTGCTTACATTTCACACAGTCGCGAAGAAGGCAATGGCAACCCACCCCGGTAACTCTTGCCTGGAAAATCCCGTGGATGGAGGAGCCTGGTAGGCTTCTGCCTATGGGTTTACACAGAGTCGGACACGACTGACGCAACTTAGCAGCAGCAGCAGCAACAGCACAGAGTCGCAAAGAACTGCTCAAAATTCCCCAAGCCAAGTTTCAACAGAATGTGAACCATGAGTTTATAGATGTTCAAGCTGGATTTACAAAGGGCAGGGGGATCGAGATTAAATTGTCAACACCTATTGTGTCCTCCAAAAAGCAAGAGAACTCCAGGAAAGCATCTACTCCTATTTGCCTATGCAAAAGACTTTGATTGACACAAAAAAAATAACAAGAGGAAAAATGACATCAAAACTTGAAATATTCTTCAAAAACACGGGAATACATGCCTCCTGAGAAATCGTACATCCATGTAAATATAATAAATATTTATCAACTTGGAACATTTTCTCAGTAAATAGCAAAGGTGAATTATGATAGTAGTGCCAGTTATAGAATGTGGTTGAGAAAGTGTAGAGCATTTGATTGGTTATTACATTTCTTTATTGATAATTCAGTAAGCCTGTAAAATTTGTCATTGGTAGGCCTCTATGTTTCAGCTGATGTGAAAAATACATTGAAGACCTGATATCTGTGGCTCTCCTTCATTGGGAGGGCAAACAGACGTTCCTTCCAATCCGAAGAAGATGTTGAGACAAAGTTGTGAGAAGGGCTTAGCATGATTGAAAATAATTTGCGTGATTGTAGCTTCAGTAGCACAGTATAAGAGAAAGATAATGAAATTACTAAGGAAAACAGATATCATGTCTTTCAAGAACTTTTTAACCACACTGATGTGCTGCAGTCACCACCAGGAATTTATTCTGTCTCTGTGGTGACAGATAAGCAACGTCTAAAAATGCGTTTGGAATTATAGGGTGGAATCTTGGTGTCAGGAAATAAAGAGGGTCCTTAAGGACAGCAGAGCAAAAATGACCCGATAGAATACCACTTGTAAAGTACATATCTTGTGCTGACCATGGGCCAGCCACTGATTATGTCATGTTATCTTTGTGATCACAGTGATGGCATAATTGTGATCAAGATTTTGGACGTGCTACAATATCTATATTTTCAAGGACAGAATGAATTTCTATAAAGAAAGCAATCGCTGTCTAACCTTTTAAGACTCTACCAGTAACTAATAGAATATAATGTGTGAATGCACTAAAGTTCATACTGAGTATTTTCATTTTTATAACTTTATTTGCATCTCTTCCTTACCCATACCCATCCTAATTTAGGCAACCCCTTCATTTCATCAGGGATGATTTCAGAAATCACTTTACATCCATTACGTCTTTTCCCTTTGTTCTCATTTTCTTGCTTACGAATATTATATCAGGTGTCATTTACCTAGGATGCATAACGAATGTTTTCTTGAACTGATGAGTTTATAAAACCATGCAGTAAAATAGCCAACCATTGAACTAAAGCCTCATTTTACTCTTCCTTGTTTGAAATAAAAAATGAAACTATGAAGATGAACATGGAAATTTATTGTTCAAATACAAGAATTGTAGATATTTGTTGACATCTCCAAACATAAATTTCAATCTCCTTTAGGCTCCATAATCTGACACGTATTTGACAGATCAGTTTTAATTAGGATGGTTTTCATATAATGATGATTATTGATGAGTTTACTCGAAAGAGAGGAGGCAGATGTATAAGCGATTGTTGGCACTGGAAACCATGAGTTGCCTCTCTCTTGCAGGTTAAGAAAAGGATTGTCATGGGCTGACATATCGCTATGCCTGTCTGGAAATTTAGAAGGTTCCACCATCAGTCCAGAATAACAACTCTGTAATGGAGATTCGATGTGGTTCCGAGAAGTAGATGTAGTTGTAGTAGCAAAGTCCTCAACGTGGCCGTTTTCTTGAGTGTAGCTTCTCTGTGAGTGCCAATTAAAAATGCTCAACTTTTTTAAAACTTCAGATTGATCTACCACAATCTGGTCTGTGTGTCTAACTGATATTGCTGATGGGGTAGGTAAGTCACATGGAGATAGGGCACTTGTATTAGTGACTATCTGGCTGGTATGAGGCTTTTGTATGAAAGGCACACTTAAACTTGTGGAGGCTGGAAATGCGCTCTCTCCACTCATTTCTGGAATAAATTCAGAGTTATGATCATCTTTTTTGACACTTGCCTTAGCACGCTTCTTGTTACCTTGAACTAATGAAGATATTGGAGACACATTGTTAATTCAACTCTTCTTTGCATTCTTACTAAAAGTTGGGGATGACCTCTTTTGAAACTTGGATATAGTAGGTCTGTAACTAAAATCAAAGAATTAATTATTTAGTTCTTTATAACCGAGGTAAACTGACAAACAAAGCTAAGTTATAAAAATGTATCCCTTTAATGGAACCAATTAAATAACATCAAATAAAATACCTCTGTTGGTAGTTTTAACAGGTAACATGTTAGAAAGAATATTCTCAACTAAAAGTATATTGTATATATACAGTAAATACCACTTTAAGTAGCTTCAGAACTTGTATTTGGTTTCAAGTTGATAGGAAAGTTTGTTAACATCCAATATTTTAACCTCCAGCTGTTTTCAACTTCAAAAAAAAAAAACTTTTTCAACAATTTGTTATCTCAAGTTGAAATTCTGATTTAGCTACATATATGAACATGCTTTCTAGGTCACATGATTTAATCTGACATATTGCAATAAGTGAAAATTTTGGAATACCTTACTCAAAAGAGAGATGTTGTTTCTTCTTCCAGAAAGACAGGTAGTGAAGCTGATCTTTGAACACTTTGCCGGTTTTTATGAAATCCATAAAGGTTAAGCTGTCGAATGAAACTTTTCATACTCTTGTTTCAAATATTCTGAAAGGCTCTTTCTTTCAAGACTTCTTTCTTAAAGAGTTCTTCATTGATCACTATACATGTGCCTGTGTCATCCCACAAATAGATTCAAACTGATCACTTTCAACTATATTCCAAAGTTTTTGTGGAAATGTGAGTGAAAGAAAATCATTGCATCATCTGTTTCAGACACAGAATATGTGTAGTGTGGCCTTTTGATTACAAGATCCTCAGACAAAGCCTGAAAGGCATATTCTTCAATCATAGAGTCTCAAACTGAGTCCCCAGTTGTATAATCATACAAAGAGATCTAATAGAGGTTTCTGAACCAGTGGATTCATCTTTAGGAGGCCCATCTTGAATTTCTGAAGAATATGTGCCATCTCAGAGAAACCTTTCTTCAGATAATTTTCTCATTTGTCTGGTTTTACACACTGCAACTTCAAATGATGTTTGCCTGGCTGCAGAGAGAAACTCTCTAGACCATCACAGAGGTCCTCAGTCAAAAGCTGTGACATCGCAAAATCACTGGTCTCCTAGCAATCAAAAGTTTGTTGTGACATCACAAAGACACTGGTCTCCTAGCAATTGAAGGGTAATGTTCAACAGTGTGTACTTCAGCATCAACTTAAAATACAGACTGCTGACAGAAAGAGTAACAAAAACCATGAAGCATGCAAAAATCTCATTACTAAAGATTTGTTGTTGTTGTTGTTGTTGCTGTGTTTGGATGGCCTTTCTCTTTCTGGCAGTTTGTGGTTCTCTTTATTGTGGAGGTTCCTCCCTGTGGGTGGGTTTGGACTAGTGGCTTGTCAAGTTTCCTGGTTAGGAAGCTTGTGTCAGTGTTCCAGTGGGTGGAGCTGCATCTCTTCTCTCTGGAGGGCAATGAAGTGTCCAGTAGTGAGGTTTGAGATCTATGGGTTTGCTGTTTGGGCAGCTGGTATATTGAAGCTCCGGTCTATGTGTTCTGTGTTGCTGGAGAATTTGAGTGGTATGTCTTGCTCTGGAACTTATTGGCTCTTGGGTGGTGCTTGGTTTCAATGTAGGTATGGAGGTTTTGGATGATTTCTTTTAAAAAAATGGATTTATTTTTTTTTTTAATTGGAGGTCAATTACTTTACATTATTGTATTTGTTTTGCCATACATTAACATATATCCACCACAGGTATACATGTGTTCCCCTTCCTGAACCCTTTCCCTCCTCCCTACCCATGCCATCCCTGTGCACCAGCCCCAAGCATCCAATATCATTCATTGAACCTGGGCTGGCGACTCATTTCATATATGATATTATACATGTTTTAATGCCATGCGCCGAAGTCATCCCACCCTCTCACTCTCCCACAGAGTCCAAAATAATGTTCTAGACACCTGTGTCTCTTTTGGCTGTCTCACATACAGGATTATCGAAAAATCACATCAATAAATCTACTTTATTTTAATACGCATGATTTATCATTCTTCTATACACACATTCTTAATATTCGGTAGCGTTACCCTCACAAACTTGGTCTACTTGCTTCTGTGCAAAAAATTTATGAACTGACTGGGTTTCAGTGAGTGGGGGGAAAAAAAAAAAAAAAGTGCTTATTGTGTAGTGGGAGCAAGGTGTTTTTAGCAGCTGGTGCTTCAAAAGACGCAAATCTCCAAATACTTTCAGGGGAAATATTTTAATGACTGAGCGAGGGTGGAACATGGGGGTCTGTGATCAATACTGGGACATTCTACTAATGGCCTATTACTGAGGATATTGGGAGTCCACATCATCGACCGTCTAGTTCCAACTACGTACTTAAATTTCAGCCTGGTTTGGGGCTTTAACATCTCTGAAACTGTTCACAGGATATTGCTCAGAATGTTATCGATGACCCTTGCTGCTGCTGCTGGTGCTAATTCACTTCATTCGTGTCCGACTCTGTGCGAACCCCAGAGATGGCAGGCCACCAGGCTCCCCATCCTGGGATTCTCCAGGCAAGAACACTAGAGTGGGTTGCCATTTCCTTCTCCATGATGGCCCTTGAGGAGGGACTAAAGACCCTTGAGTTTGATTAATGGCTAAACCATTAATATTGTCTATCAGTTGATTATTTTCCTTAGTTTCTGTCCTTTCTAGCTTCTCTGATTAAAATTACTTTTGAACATGAGGAGGTCTACAATCTCCTACCTCTCTCTCTCGATTTCCATGCTTTTCAGTCTTAGGAAGGGACTGCCTAGTACAAGAAAGGAAAAACAGTCTTGGACTTGGAGCTCGATCATAAATGTGACACAAAAATCTCAGTGCAGGTTCAGTTTCTTTCAGGTTTCCCAGCTCTTGGAGTGATTGAGTCAGCAACAACTTTGGCTCTTTCCTGTTGAGATGGAGCATGGAGTTTGGAAATAATTCTAAAAATCTAAGCTTGGTATCAATATTTATGTTATGAAAACATATCTCTCTATTTTATATATGAGATATTTTGTATTTTGTCATTAAACTGGGCAAACATTTGAAAATTGGTGTATATTTATTAAAAGGAGAGAGGTGAGTGATATAAAAGATCCTCATATTTTACATGCAACCAAGAAAACATATTTTGAAGTATTTCAACTTACATAATATTCAATAATCAAGTAGATTTTGAATCATTCTACATTTTTTCCATTTCTATTATAACTAACATGAATTAAAAGCCATTACACTTTTTTTCATACGTACACTTATGCATAGACAGGTGTTATATGTATATATGTCAAAATATACTTTTAGGCAACTTTATTTAGGTTACCAAACTCATTGCTAGCTCCAAGATCTTAACTGTTTGGGAAGCCTTACATTACTTAATATCTTTCTGGCTGAAACATACAGATCCTTTTGCTGAAAAGCTCTCCCTTTAATCTAACTCATTTTTCACTATTCTTTCTGTAATAAAAGTTAAGGCTCATACTTATGAGGGCACCTTGATCCGCAGAAAATTGCAACTCAAATTTACTTAGAGATATTGTTCAA
>NW_017193899.1:0-9591 GCF_001704415.2 Capra hircus
AAGTTCAAGTTCAAGTCAAGTTCAAGGTCAAGGTCAAGAGTTCAAGTTCAAGTTCAAGTTTCAAGTCAAAAGTTCAAGTTCAAGTTCAAGTTCAAGTTCCAAGTTCAAGTTCAAGTCAAGTTCAATTAAGTTCAAAGTCCAAGTTCAAGTCAAGTTCAAGTCAAGGCAAAGGCCAAGGCCAAGGACCAAGGCAAGGCAACGCAGGCCAAGGGCAAGGCCAAGGCCCAAGGCAGCAAGGCAAAGGCCAAGGCCAAAAGCGACGCCCAAACCCGTAACGCCTGACAAAAGGCAGAAGCCACTAGCCCCTGTGCAGAGGAAGCCACTGAAGGCAGCAAGGCCACAGAGCTCCCCGACCCACTCCATTCCCACATGAAGATGTGAGGATAAAGGGCCTCATCCCAGCAAAGCACCCGCTCCCACCACCCCCAACCCGGCCCCGCGCCCCCGCAGCACGCCCCCTGAAACAACACTGTCTTCCCAGAAAAGAGAACGGAGAAGCCATGTGTGTGCCAAAGGAGCAAGATGAAAGAACGATGCCACGCCTCCGAATTTGGGCACACCTGACGCCTCGGAACCCCGGGCCTGGCTGATGGGTCCCAGCCGTTCTCGGGTGGGAGGGGGGTCAACACATTGGCTGAGAGCCCTTGCCCAGGCCACCCGCAAATCCCTGAGATGTGATCCGACCACAGGGACCGAGGGCAAACGTACCGCTTGAGGTGCTGGAGGAGCCGGACGAAGCCATGGTGGGAGAGGCACACGGGCACGCTGCAGACTGCTGGCCGAGTGGGCGGGACCCAGCAGCTTAGGACTCTGGACAACGGGAGGCGTCTCCGCCACCATTGACGTCAATAGGGTTTGGGTGGGTAGATGGAGGGGCCGCCCCTGGCCTCTTTCCAAGCAGAGACCCTGGACGGAGTCCCGTGGAGCGAGTGGGCTTTTCCCGGGCACGGCTGTGCCCTGGACCGCAAGATCCCCGTTGGGGTGGGGGGGCAGTTCGGGGGTTTTGGTTTGTGGCCCTCCCTCGCAGCGGGGGTGGGTTCAACCCCGAGTGGATCAATCAGGGGCCCTCAGCAGTGCCAAGGGAACTCACCGCCCAGGAAACGCCCTAGGTCCCTTTGAATTGGCCACCAACGCCCCCTTTCCCAGCCTGCCTTGCTCTGGGATTTCCAGCCTTTTCACATTCCACAGGTCCCTGGGCCTCGACTGTCCCCCGCTGGCTCCTCCGAGGCATTCCGGGACACCAGACGCTCTCTCCAGTGCCTCCACCTAGATCCCTCCCCATGCCCCTCCCCAACTCCTCCGTGGGCTCTTGGCATCCTTTCCCTACAGCAGTCCCAGAGTGCCACCCCGAGGGCTTTGAGTTGCCTGGAGCCAAAGGCTCCGGCCAGGAGACCTAAGGGGCCAGCGACTGGACTGGCAGCTAAGGCCATTTGGGGCTTTTCTCACGTGGAGCCTGAGGCCCACACCTCCTCGGGCAACCCCCCAGCGCGAGTGCCCTGGAGATACCCGCCCAAGGGACAGTGTATCCCCTACTGTGGGGAAGGAGGTTCCTGTTTTCCCTGCACTGGTTCGACTTTCACGCCGAGGATCGACTCACACCATGGTGGCAACTGGAATAGCCCTGTGGGAAAGCCTCATGAGAAAGACTCCAGGAAAGCCACAGATTCCTTGATCCACGAGAAGGGAAGCGTGACACTGTTGCTACCGCTCAGGAGGAAAGCGCACGTGCATGACCCCACTCGAGCCGAGGACTGACGCAAGCTTGGGAGACTCCAGAAAGTACGCAAGATCCATGTCAGGACTGGAGAGGAATCCTCCAGGTTCTGGTCCCGACTCCACACAAGGTCTTCGGCCCCGGCATCGACGGGAGAGGAATCCTCAGAGGGCCCCCTAGCACCTCGCATGGGGACTTGGCCTTTCCTGAGGTCACCAGAGCGGGTCCCTGAGGTCTGCCGACGTAACTCGAGAGCACCTGCCGCAACTCGAGAAAATCCAGGAGGTTCTCCCCTCCAGGGGAGATGAGGCCCATTTCCGCTGTGGCGTCTCGAGGCTAATCACACCTAACCTCTGGAACTTCCAAAGGGTCCTTCACACCCTTGCTGCAACTCAAGAAGTTCCCCCACATACCCGTCTCCACTCGAGAGGAAACACGAGAGTCCCACCCACATACAGAGGAGCCCTGTTTCTACCTCTTAGCTCGAGAGGAGGATCCTTTCCCTGCGTGGTCGGGAAAGAATTCCCGGCATTCCCGTCGGCATCTCAAGAGGAGGCGCTCTCCACACGAAAGACGAGAGGAACTCCAGGGTCGTGCAACCATTCCCAGAGTCCCCCATGTGTCTCAGTCCATTCCAGGGAAAACTGTTTTCCCTGCACTGCCTCGACTTTCAAGGCGAGGATCGACTCACACCACTGTAGCACGTGGGACAGCCCCTGTTGAAAAGCCTCGTGGGAAAGCCTCGAGGGAAAGCCTCGAGGGCAAAAGCCAGAGATCCCTTGATCCACGCAAAGGGAAGAGTAACACTGCTGCTACAGCTTGGGAGGAAAGCGCACGTGCATGGCCCCACACGAGACGAGGACTTCCTCCCTGGGGGGAGACTCCAGAAGTACCCCAAGAACCATGTCAGCACTGGAGACGAATCCTCAGGTTCAGGCACGACTCCACACAAGGTCTTAGGCACCGGCATCGATGGGAGAGGAATTCCGATAGGCCCATGAGCAACTCGCATGGGTACTGGCCTTTCCTGAGGCCACCAGAAGCGGGTCCCTGAGGTCCCCGTCGTAAGTCGAGAGCACCTGCCGCAACTCGAGAAAATCCAGGAGGTTCTCCCCTCCAGGCGAGATGAGGCCCTTTTTCCGCTGAGATGTCTCGAGTCTAATCACACCTAAACTCTGGAACTTCGAAAGGGTCCTTCACACCCTTGCTTCAACTCAAGAAGTTCCCCGACATACCCGTCTCCACTCGAGAGGAAGCACGAGAGTCCAGCCCACATTCAGATGAGCCGTGTTTCTGCCTCCTAGCTCGAAAGGAGGGATCCTTTCCCTGCGTGTCCGGAAAGAATTCCCGGCGTTCCCGTTGCATCTCAAGAGGAGGCACTCTAAACAGTAAAGGCGAGAGGAACTCCAGGGTCGTGCCACCATTCCCAGAGTCTCCCAGATGTCTCAGTCCATTCCAGGGAAACCTATTTTCCCTGCACTGCCTCGACTTTCAATCCGAGGATCGACTCACACCACGGTGGCACGTGGGACAGCCCTGTGGGAATGCCTCGAGGGAAAGCCACAGATCCCTTGATCCACGCGAAGGGAAGCGTGACACTGCTGCTACAGCTCGAGAGGAAAGCGCATGTGCATGCCCCCACTCGAGTTGAGGAATGACTCCCCTGGGGAGACTCCAGAAGTACCCCAAATCCAGGTCAGCACTGGAGAGGAATCCTCAGGTTCCGGCAGCGACTCCACACAAGGTCATAGGCCCCGGCATCTACGGGAGTGGAATCCCGAGAGGCCCCCGAGCAACTCGAATGGGGACTGGCCTTTCCTGAGTCCACCAGAGCGGGTCCCTGAGGTTCCCGTCGTAAGTCGAGAGCACCTGCCGCAACTCGAGAAAATCCAGGAGGTTCTCCCCTCCAGGCGAGATGAGGCCCATTTGCTGAGGCGTCTCGGGGCTAATCACATGTAAACTCTGGAACTAACAAAGGGTCCTTCACACCCTTGCTGCAACTCAAGAAGTTCCCCGACATACCCGTCTCCACTCGAGAGGAATCAGGAGAGTCCCTCCCTCATCCAGAGGAGCCCCGTTTCCGCCTCCTAGCTCGAGAGCAGGGATCCTTTCCCTGCGTGGTCGGGAAAGAATTCCCGGCGTTCCCGTCGCATCTCAAGGGGAGGGGCTCTCCACAGGAAGGGCGAGAGGTACTCCAGGGTCGTGCCACCATTCCCAGAGTCCCCCAGATATCTCAGTCCATTCCAGGGAAACCTGTATTCCCTGCACTGCCACGACTTTCAATCCGAGGATCAACACACAGCATGGTGGCACGTGGGACAGACCTGTGGGAAAGCCTCGTGGGCAAGCCTCGAGGGAAAGCCACAGATCCCTTGATCCACGCGAAGGGAAGCGTGACACTGCTGCTACAGCTGGAGAGGAAATCGCACGTGAATTCCCCAATTCGAGACGAAGACTGACTCCCCTCGGGAGACTCAAGAAGTACCCCAAGATCCATGTCAGCACTGGAGAGGAATCCTCAGATTCCGGCACCGACTCCACAGAAGGTCTTATGCCGGGGTCCAGCCCCGGTGGATCCAGGGAATTCGAAGTGTGGACGGCGTTGACGTGGAAAGACTTGTTTATTTATTAATGTAAGATTAGATTAGGAAACTATAGTGTAGTAAGAAGATTAAGTGGAGGAAGAGGGCTGAATAGCTTGGTTTACGCGGAAGGCCAATAAAATTCCAGACAAGGAATTTGCACCACCTACGTTGGGCCACCGGCGCCCGCTTGAATATCTAAGGGTGCCTCGCCTTAAGCTCCCTTTCGTGCGGGTCTTAACAGCCAGGGCAAGTAAGTAGACCTGGCGAGCCTCCGCACTCCAGGTGGAGATTCAGCCTGAAGTTAAAGTAAAGAGCAGAGAGAAGGAAAGGTAGAGAAGAAGAAAGAGAGAGAAAGACACGGGGTGAGCCAGAGTCCCACGAAACCAGGCTGAGAGACTAGTTCGAGAAGCTGGTCCGAGAAACTGGCCCCCGGCCCCTGGCCTCCTCCTTTATTGTTCAGAAGGCCTTTTATACTTTTGATAAAACTTGGAGATCAATGGATAACACAAAATTATGTAGCGTTCACAACCCAGATTCTTTCTGTATATCATTTTGTATACAAAAGGTCTCAGGTGATTTACATTATCTTCTGGCCAAGAGGCTTGTTAACACTTTTTGGCTCTCTTCCTTAATGAATGTTAATTTTGCTTCCCCTGAAGTGTTTTTCTTTAATCTGTATCTCCTTAAAGCATTAAAGTTACATCTCTATAGAACAAAGGTGCAGTGGGTTATAACACATAAGGTACTTAACTCAAAGATCTAATGTTGCTAATACCAGGTCTACTACTTGTTTTTCTATATACCAACAATATCTAAAAATAAAGGATATGAAAATTTTGCAGCAAGCATTGACCCAAAAAATGAAACTTTTAATCAGTCCTATTCTAAAGATTTTGACTCCTCGAAAGCTCCTGCATTCCTAGGATGTTTTAAGCTTCCTGTGCCTCCTGCGGTCAGGAGGCCTCAAACAATCACAAGCGCAGCTGTACGAGTCCTACAGGCAGGCTAGAAAGCCATCTGAGGGTTTTTGGATTGAAACACTCTTTCAAATGCAGAAGACTAACGCGCTGAATTGACTTTTTCCAGAAAAGGTCAGAAGAGTGAAAAAGCAGAGCACAAAAACCGGCAGATTTTTGTTGGGGTACATGCTTAAAAATTTCCAGAGGGGTCCCTGAAGTCTGAGCACGCCTTGCGTATGTCAGCTTCTTTCCTCATGACCTTGTCACGGGCGGGCTTCCTCACACTGGCTCCCGGCAGACTTAGGTCCCGGCATCGACGGGAGAGGAATCCCGAGAGGACCCCGAGCAACTCGCATGGGGACTGGCCTTTCCTGAGGCCACCAGAGCGGGTCCCTGAGGTCCTCGTCGTAAGTTGAGAGCACCTGCCGCAACTCGAGAAAATCCAGGAGGTTCTCCCCTCCAGGCGAGATGAGGCCCATTTCCGCTGAGGCGTCTCGAGGCTAATCACACCTAACCTCTGGAACTTCCAAAGGGTCCTTCACACCCTTGCTGCAACTCAAGAAGTTCCGCGACATACCCGTCTCCATTCGAGAGGAATCACGAGAGTCCCCCCTCATCCAGAGGAGCCCCGTTTCCGCCTCCTAGCTCGAGAGGAGGGATCCTTCCACTGCGTGTTCGGGAAAGAATTCCCGGCGTTTCCGTCGCATCTCAAGAGGAGGCGCTCTCCACAGGAAAGGCGAGAGGAACTCCAGGGTCGTGCCACCATTCCCAGAGTCCCCCAGATGTCTCAGTCCATTCCAGGGAAACCTGTTTTCCCTGCACTGCCTCGACTTTCAAGCCGAGGATCGACTCACACCACGGTGGCACGTGGGACAGCCCTGTGGGAAAGCCTCTTGGGAAAGCCTCGTGTGACAGCCTCGAGGGAAAGCCACAGATCCCTTGATCCACGCGAAGGGAAGCGTGACACTGCTGCTACAGCTCGAGAGGAAAGCGCACGTGCATGCCCCCACTCGAGAAGAGGACTGACTCCTCTGGGGAGACTCAGAAGTACCCCAAGATCCATGTCAGCACTGGAGAGGAATCCTCAGGTTCCGGCACCGACGCCACACAAGGTCTTAAGCCAGCGTGACACTGCTGCTACAGCTCGAGAGGAAAGCGCACGAGCAGGGCCTCACTCGAGATGAGGACTGACTCCTCTGGGGAGACTCAGAAGTACCCCAAGATCGATGTCAGCACTGGAGAGGAATCCTCAGGTTCCGGCACCGACTCCACACAAGGTCTCAGGCCCCGGCATCGACGGGAGAGGAATCCCGAGAAGCCCCCGAGCAACTCGCATGGGGACTGGCCTTTCCTGAGGCCAACAGAGCGGGTCCCTGACGTCCCCGACGTAAGTCGAGAGCACCTGTCCCAACTCGAGGAAGTACAGGAGGTTCTCCCCTCCAGGCGAGATGAGACCCATTTCCGCTGAGGCGTCTTGAGGCTAATCACATCTAACATCTGGAACTTCCAAAGGGTCTCTCACAGCCTTCCTGCAACTCAAGAAGTTCCCCGACATACCCTTCTCCATCAAGAGGAAGCACGAGAGTCCCGCCCACAACCAGAGGAGCCCGATTTCCGGCTCCTAGCTCGAGAGGAGGAATCCTTTCCCTGCGTGGGGGGGGAAGAATTCCCGGCATTCCCGTCGCTACTCAAGAGGAGGCGCTCTCGACAGGAAAGGCGAGAGGAACTCCAGAGTCGTGCCACCATTCCCAGAGTCCCCCAGAAGTCTTCAGTCCATTCCAGGTAAACCTGCTTTCCCTGCACTGCCTCTTCTTTCAAGCCGAGTATCGACTCACACCACGGTGGCACGTGGGACAGCCATGTGGGAAAGCCTCGTGGGAAAGCCTCCTGGGAAAGCCTCGAGGGAAAGCCACAAATCCCTTGATCCACGGGAAGGGCAGCGCTACACTGCAGCTACTGCTCGGGAGGAAAGCGCACGTGCATGCCCCCACTCGAGACGAGGACTGACTCTCCTGGGGAGACTCCAAAAGTACCCCAAGATCCATGTCAGCACTCGAGAGGAATCCTCAGGTTCCAGCACCTGGTCCAAACAAGATCTTAGGCCCCGGCATCGACGGGAGAGGAATCCTGAGCGGCCCCCGAGCAACTCGCATGGGGACTGGGCTTTACTGAGGCCACCAGAGCGGGTCCCTGAGGTCCCCGTCGTAAGTCGAGAGCACCTGCCGCAACTCGAGAAAATCCAGGAGGTTCTCCCCTCCAGGTGAGATCAGGCCCATTTGGGCTGAGGCTCTCGAGGCTAATCACACCTAACCTCTGGAACTTCCAAAGGGTCCTTCACACCCTTGCTACAACTCAATAAGTTCCCCGACATACCCGTCTCCACTCGAGAGGAAGCACGAGAGTACCGCCCACAACCAGAGGAGCCCCGTTTCCGCCTCCTAGCTCGAGAGGAGGGATCCTTTCCCTGCGTGGTCGGGAAAGAATTCCCGGCGTTCCCCGTCGCATCTCAAGAGGAGGCGCTCTCTACAGGAAAGGCTAGAGGAACTCCAGGGTCGTGCCACCATTCCCAGAGACCCCGAGATGTCTCAGTCCATTCCAGGGAAACCTGTTTTCCCTGCACTGCCTCGACTTTCAAGCCGAGGATCGACTCACACCACGGTGGCACGTGGGACAGCCCTGTGTGAAAGCCTCATGAGAAAGCCTCGTGGGAAATCCTCGAGGGAAAGCCACAGATCGCTTGATCCACGCGAAGGGAAGTGCGACACTGCTGCTACAGCTCGGGAGGAAAGCGCACATGCATGCCCCCACTCGAGACAAGGACTGGTTCCCCTGGGGAAAATCCAGAAATACCCCAAAATCCATGTCAGCACTGGAGAGGAATCCTAAGGTTCCGGACCAACTCCACACAAGGTCTTAGGCCCCCCAGCATCGACGGGAGAGGAATCCCAGAGGCCGCCAAGCAACTCGCATGGGGACTGGCCTTTCATGATGCCACCAGAGCGGGTCCCTGAGGTCCCCGTCGTGAGTCGAGAGCACTTGCAACAACTCGAGAACATCCAGGAGGTTCTCCCCTCCAGGCGAAATGAGGCCCATTTCCGCTGAGGCGCCTTGAGGCTAATCAAATCTAACATCTGGAACTTCCAAAGGGTCCTTCTCGCCCTTGCTGCAACTCAAGAAGTTCCCGGACATATTCGTCTCCACTCGAGAGGAAGCACGAAAGACCCGCCCACATCCAGGAGGAGCCCAGTTTCCGACTCCTAGCTCGAGAGGAGGGATAATCCTCCCTGCGTGGTCGGGAAAGAATTCCCGCAGTTCCCGTCGCATCTCAAGAGGAGGCGCTCTCCAGAGGAAAGGCGAGAGTAACTCCAGGGTCGTGCCACCATTCCCAGAGTCCCCAGATGTCTCAGTCCATTCCAGGGAAACCTGTTTTTCCTACACTGCCTCGACGTTCAACCGAGGATCAACTCACACCACGTGGTACCTGGGACAGCCCTGTGGGAAAGCCTCGTGGGAAAGCCTCGAGGGAAAGCCACAGATCCCTTGACCCAAGCGAAGGGAAGCGTGACACTGATGCTAAAGCTGGAGGAAGCAAACGTGCATGCCCCCACTCGAGAGGAGGACTGACTCCCCTGGGGAGACTCCAGAAGTACCCCAAGATCCATGTCAGCACTGGGAGAGGAATCCTCAGTTTCGGGCACCGTCTCCACACAAGGTCTTATGTCCCGGCATCGAAGGGAGAGGTATCCTGAGAGGCCCCGAGCAACTCGCAAGGGGCTGGCCTTTCCTGAGGCCACCAGAGCGGGTCCCTGAGGTCCCCGTCGTAAGTCGAGAGCACCTGCAGGCAACTCGAGAAAATCCATGAGGTTCACCCCTACAGGCGAGAGATGATGCCCATTTCCTCTGAGGCTTCTCGAGGATAATCACATCTAACATCTAGAACTTCCGAAGGGTCCTTCACACCCTTGCTTGCAACTCAAGAAGTTCCCCGACATACCCGTCTCCACTCGAGAGAAGCATGAGAGTCCCGCCCACAACCAGAGGAGTCCCGTTTCCACCTCCTATCTCGAGAGGTGGGATCCTTTCCAGCGTGTTTGGGAAAGAATTCCCGGGTTCCCGTCGCATCTCAAGAGCAGGCGCTCTCCACAGAAAGGCGAGAGGAACTCCAGGGTCGTGCCACCATTCCCAGAGTCCCCCAGATGTCTCAGTCCATTCCAGGGAAACCTGTTTTCCCTGCACTGCCTCCACCTTCAAGCTGAGGATCGATTCACACCACGGTGGCACGTGGGACAGCCCTATGGGAAAGCCTCGCGGGAAAGCCTCTGGGAAAGCCTCC
>NW_017193900.1:0-9591 GCF_001704415.2 Capra hircus
AAAGTAAATAAGCCTTATTTAAGATTTTGGTACATGTTGGATGGACTAAGCTTTCCCCACTCTTGCAAGTTCCCTTAACCCTTCAGATTCTTTCTCGTGGGACAAGATCTCACTTTCCTCCAGAGGGACAATCCAAGCTTTTTTATTAGTTGATCTGCCCCTGACATCAGAGTCCATTTGAGCACGAGTTGGCATATAATTTAGGCATGAAACTATGACTACATAAAGAAAAGGTGACTTTATGATTCAGGGATGGCCATGATATGCCTTGCACTTCAGAGAAAATGGGTTTAAAATGATTTTTTTTTCTTCAAAACTGCACAGCCAGTTCTTTCAGCATATGCAATTGAAAACATCTAGTCATTAGGTCAGTTTTCATTCCAATCCAAAGAAAGGCAATGACAAAAATATTCAAGCTGCTGCACAATTGCACTCATCTCACACACTAGTAAAGTAATGCTCAAAATTCTCCAAGTTCACATGAACTGTGAACTTCCAAATGTTCAAGAGGGATTTAAAAATGCAGAGAAACCAGAGATCAAACTGCCAACATCCACTGGATCATTGAAAAAGCAAGAGAGTTTCCAGAAAAAAAGACATCTATTTCTGCTTTATTGACTATGCCAAAGCCTTTGACTGTGTGGATCACAATAAACTGGGAAAATTCTGAAAGAGATGGGAATACCAGACCACCTGACCTGTCTCTTGAGAAACCTGTATGCAGGTCAGGAAGAAACAGTTCGAACTGGACATGGAACAACAGACTGGTTCTTAATAGGAAAAGGAATATGTCAAGGCTGTATATTGTCAGCCTGCTTATTTAACTTATATGCAGAGTACATCATGAGAAACACTGGGCTGGAGGAAGCACACGCTGGAATCCAGATTGCTGGGAGAAATATCAATAATCTCAGATATGCAGATGACACCACCCTTATGGCAGAAAGTGAAGAAGAACTAAAGAGTCTCCTGATGAAAGTGAAAGAGGAGAGTGAAAAAGTTAGCTTAAAGCTCAGCATTCAGAAAACTAAAATCATTGCATCCAGTCTCATCACTTCATGGCAAATAGATGGGAAAACATTGGAAACAGCAGCAGACTATTTTTGGGGGCTTGGAAATCACTGCAGGTGATGGCTGCCTCCATGAACTTAAAACATATTTATGACTTGGAAGAAAAGTGATGACCAAAAATAGACAAGCATATTAAAAAGCCGAGACGTTGCTTTGCCAACAAAGATCCATCCAGTCAAGGCTATGGTTTTTCCATATGTCATGGATGGATATGAAAGATGTACTATAAAGAAAGTGACAGCTGAAAATTGGATGCTTTTGAACTGTGGTGTTGGAGAAGATGCTTGTAGGTCGCTTAGACTACAAGGAGACACAACCACTCCATCCTAAAGGAAATCAGGTCTGAATATACATTGGAAGGACTAATACTGAACCTGAAACTCCAATACTTTGGCCACTTGATGTGAAGAGCTGACTCACTTGGAAGTTGCTTTGATTTGCCTGTGAGTGTGGGAGCCCTCCCTGGGCAAAGGGCCTCAGGGGTCATTGCCACTGAATCACGACCTCCAAGCAAGCGCATTCCAGCTGTGTGACATTCAGGAAGCAGGAGACTGGGAAAACTATCTTCCTTAGAGGAAAGGAAAGTCATCCACAGAGAGTGTGTTTTCAGGCCTCTCTTTGCAGCAAGTGTTTTGCTTCTCAGACATCAGAGCTGCAGGCTTGCTCTGAGGGCCTCAATTGCAGAGTCAGGGCTGTGTGTCTCACTGCACTTTCCAAGCATTGCAGACACATTCCTAGGTTGGAGCAGTGCTTCCCATGAGAAAGAAGCCTCGGGAGTGTGTCTGAGCGGGCTGAGTGCCATGCTAGGGTCACCTAGTCGAGGGCACCTTGCACATCCAATGGGCCCCAGGCGAGTAGCTATGGACCGGCCCTTCGGTTGAGACATCCCAAAGCAGGGAACAAAGCTAGCTCTGTCAGAAGGAGGAAAACAGCAATGGGATGGATTTTCAAGCAGTTGCTAAGTCACACCACGTTAGGGCTCCCGGGAAAGAAATGCAAATTTTGGCCTCTAGGCCCAGTATCCAGATGTGTGCACAGGATATTTTCCCCACAGGATCCAAGAATGTTCCAGACAGACCTAAGCTCACTAGCTCTCTCCTGCAGAGGAAATGAAATATTGTTGCTGAACCACGAAAAGATGCTGGGATTCTTGGCTTATGGAGGAGAAGAATTCAATCCAGGGCCCAAGACGAGGCTTGATTGCTCAGAGCTTTTGTGCAATAGAGTTTTATTAAAGGATAAAGGAGATAGAGAAAGCTTCTGACAGAGACATTACAAGGGGCAGAAAGCGTACCCCCTTGCTAGTGTTAGTAATGGAGTTATATACTCTCCAATAAGTTATGACAACGAACAAAAGAATGTCTGGAGGTTGTAAAGACTCACTAGACCTACTCCCATAATTTACATTTTAAGATAACAGGATTAGCCAGAAGGTTTTTTCCAGAGACCGTCCTCAAGAAGGATGCATGATTGTTATATAATCCTAAGGAAAGTAGAGGGAAAAAACAGTTTGTCCTTCCTTCCTCCTTGAGAATTCTAGACCCCTCTCTCCTTGGGGACCCTTGAACTTCTTAGAAACCTGCCTTGGCAATGACTCTCTCAGAAACATGATTGAACAGCCGTTTGGAGCTTCCTTTGACTTTCCCTGGGAGGAGGGAGCCCTCCCTGAGCACAGGGCCTCAGGGGCCATGGCCAATGAAAAATAATCTCCCAGCAAGTGCTTTTCAGCCCTGTGTGACTCTCAGCCCACAGGAGGCTGAGAAAACTCTCTTCCTTGGAGGAAGGAAAGGCAGCCCAAGAGTGTGTTTTCAGGCCTGTATCTTGCAGCAAGTGTTTGGCTTGTTAGACAGAAGACCTGCAGGCCTGTTCCAACAGACTCAATTCCAGAATCAGGGCCTTGTGTCTCCCTGCAGTTTCCTGGCCTTGCAAACACATTCCTAAGTGAGAGCAGCCCTGCCCATGGGGAAGCAGGCTGCGGGAGTGTGTCTGAGGGGGCCAGGTGTCATGCTGGGGTCACCTGGTCGAGGGCACCTTGCACCTCCAATGGACCCCAGGCAAGGAGTTGCAGGCCACCACCTTGCTTCTGAAATCCCAAAATGGGGAGCAAAGCTCGCTCTGTCAGAGGGAAGAAAACAGCAACAGGATGGATTTTCAAGCAGTTGCTAGGCTGTACTGCGTTAGGGCTCCAAGGAAGGAAAATGCGAATTTTAGCCCCTACGACTGGTATCCAGGTGGGCTCCCAGGATGATTTTCCCGCAGGATCCAAGAACGTTCCAGACAGACCTGGGCTCACTAGCTCCCTCCTGCAGAGGAAACATGAGAGAACAGCTGTTTTGGAGGTTGCTTTGACTTCCCCTGGGAGGGTAGGATCCCTCCCTGGGTGCAGGGCCTCAGGGGCCATTGCCGCTGAGAAATGCCCTCTAAGCCAGACCTTTGCAGCCTTGTATGACTCAGCACGGAGGAGACTGGAAAAGCTCTCTTCCTTGGAGGAAGGAAAGGCAGCCCCAGAGAGTGTGTTTTCACACCTGTATCTTGCAGCAAGTGTTTGGCGTCTCAGACGTCAGACCTCCAGGCCTGCTCCAACGGCCTCAGTTCCAGAGTCAGGGCCGTGTGTCTCCCTGCATTTTCTGAGCCTTGGGAACACATTCCTAGGTCAGAACAGTCCTGCCCATGGGGAAGGAGGCTGCGGGAGTGTGTCTGAGGGGGTCGAGTGCCATGCTGGGGTCCAATAGACCCGGTACCTCCAATAGACCCAGGACAACAGCGGTGGGGCTCCCCCTGGCTTCCGAAATGCCAAAGCGAGAAGCAAAGCTAGCTCTATCAGAAGGAAGAAAAGAGCAATCGGATGGATGTTCAGGCTGTTGCTGGGCCGCACCACTTCAGGGTCCCCCCCCGAGAGGAACAGGCGCCCCTGTGGCCCCTAGGTCCGATATGCAGGTTAACACACAGGGTGTGTCCCCATAGGAGCCAAGAATTTTCCTGACAGACCTAGGCTCACTAGAGCTCTCCTACAGGGGCAAAAGGGGTAGAACAGACTGTGGATGTGACTCTGCCTTTCCCAGCGAGCATGGGGCCCTCCCTATGGCCCCGGGCTCCAGGGAAAATTGTCCCTGAAAAATGACCTCCAAGAAGCGCTTTTCCAGCAGGCTGTGATGCAGAGTTCACAGGATGCGGGGAAAGTGATCGTCCTACAGGGAAGAAGAGGCAGCCACCCAGTGTGTGTTTGCAAGCCTGTATTTGGAAGAAACTGGTTAGCTCCTTCAAGGGGAGACCTCCAGGTCTGCTCAGAGGACCGAAATTCCAGAGGCAGCACCATGCATCTCCCCTGTCCTTTCTGAGCCTTGGAAAGACATTCCTAGCTTATAGCGGTATTGCTCATGAAGAAGCAGGATGCAGGAATGTGTCAGACATGACTGGGTGCCTTCCTGGGTTCAGCTCCGTGAGGGGCCTTTCCACTCAAAGTAGGTCCCATGCCTCCTTGGGGAGGAAGTGGGGCCCGCTTGCCTCCAAATTGCCAAAGGCTGGAACAAAGCTAGTTCTATCAGAGGTAAGAAAAGAGCAATTGGATGGATGTGGAAGCTGTTGCTGGGCCGCACTGCTTCAGGCCCCCCACCCCTCCTGCCCCCGAGAGAAACAGGCGCCCTGTGGCCCCTAGGTCCTGGATGCAGTTTCACACATAGAATGTGTCCCCATAGGAGCCAAGAATTTTCCTGACAGACCTAGGCTCACTAGAGCTCTCCTACAGAGCAAAGGGGATGGGACAGATGTGTGGCTGTGGCTCTGCCTTTCCCTGGGAGTGTGGAGCCGCTCCCTATGGCCCCGGCTCCAGGGGAAATTGCCCCTGAATAATGACCTCCAAGAAGCGCTTTTCCAACTGGCTGAGACGTGGAGTTCTCAGGATGCAGGGAAAGCGAGTGTCCTTCGGGGAAGCAAAGGCAGTCACCTGTTATCATGACTTACTAGAATAGTAGGTACCTTCTCCGGTTGGGCAGAGGCCTTCCCTACCTGATCTGAAAAAGAAAATGAAGTAGCTCGCTGATTTGAGAAATAATTCCCAGACTTGGGTTTCCAACCAGTATAGAATCCGACAATGGCCCTGTCTTTGTAGCCACCGTTAATTAACAGGTATGTGAAGCTCTAAATATCAGTGGAAATTACATACAGCATATAGGCCTCAGGGGAAATGGGCTCATCTCGCCTGGAGGGGAGAACCTCCTGGATTTTACCCAGTTGCGGCAGGTGCTCTCGAGTTACGATGCGGACCTCAGGGACCCGCTCTGGTGGCCTCAGGAAAGGCCAGTCCCCATGCGAGTTACCAGGGGGCCTCTAGGGATTCCTCACCCATCGATGCCGGTGCCTAAGACCTTGTGTGGAGTCGGGGCCAGACCCTGAGGATGCCTCTCCAGTGCTGACATGAGTCTTTCCATACTTCTGGAGTCTTGCCACGGGATTCAGTCCTCATCTCATGTGGGGCCATGCACCTGCCAATTCCTCACGAGCTGTAGCAGCAGTGTCACGCTTTCTGACGTGTGGATCAAGGGATCTGTCGCTTTCCAATTGAGGCTTTCACACGAGGCTTTCCAACAGGGCTGTCCCACGTGCCACGGTGGTGTGAGTCGATCCTCGGCGTGAAATTCGAGGCAGTGCAGGGAAAACAGGTTTCTTCTGGAATGGACTTAGACATCTGGGGGACTCTTGGAATGCTGGCAAGACCCTGGAGTCCCTCTCGCCTTTCCTGTGGAGATCTCCTCCTCTTGAGATGCGACGGGAACACGGGGAATTCTTTCCCACCCACGCAGGGAAAGAATCCCTCCTCTTAAGCTAGGAGGCGGAAACGGGGCTCCTCTGGATGTGGGCGGGACTGTTGTGCTTCCTCTCGAGTGGAGACGGGTATGTCGGGGAACTTCTTGAGTTGTAGCAAGGGTGTGAAGGACCCTTTGGAAGTTCCAGAGGTTAGGTGTGATTAGCCTCGAGACGCCTCAGCGGAAATGGGCCTCATCTCGCCTGGAGGGCAGAACCTCCTGGATTTTCTCCAGTTACAGCAGGTGCTCTCGACATACGACGGGGACCTCAGGGACCGGGTGTGGTGGCCTCAGGAAAGGCCAGTCCCATACAAGTTTGCTCGGTGGCCTCTCGGATTCCTCTCCCGTCGATACCGGGGCCTAAGACCTTGTGTGTAGTCGGTGCCGGAACCTGGAGGATTCCTCTCCAGGGATGACATGGATCTTGGGGGAATTTTCTGGAGTCTCCCCAGGGGAGTCAGTCCTCGTCTTGAGTGGGGCATGCAGCGTGCGCTTTCCTCCGCAAGCTGTAGCAGCAGTGTCACGCTTCCCTTCGCGTGGATCAAGGGATCTGTGGCTTTCCCTCGAGGCTTTCCCACGAGGCTTACCCACAGGGCTGTCTCACGTGCCACCGTGGTGTGAGTCGATCCTCGGCTTGAAAGTCGAGGCAGTGCAGGGAAAACAGTTTTCCCTAGAATGGACTGAGACATCTGGGTGACTCTGCTAATTGTGGCACGACCCTGGAGTCCCTCTCGCCTTTCCTGTGGAGAGCACCTCCTCTTGAGATGCGACGGGAACGCGGGAAATTCTTTCCCGACCACGTAGGGAAAAGGATCCCTCCTCTCGAACTAGGAGGCGGAAACGGGGCTCCTCTGGATGTGGGCGGACTCTCGTGCTTCCTCTCGAGTGGAGACGGGTATGTCGGAGAACTTCTTGAGTTGCAACAAGGGTGTGAAGGACCCTTTGGAAGTTCCAGAGGTGAGGTGTGATTAGCCTCGAGATGCCTCAGCGGAAATGGGCCTCATCTCGCCTGGAGGGGAGAACCTCCCTGGATTTTCTCAAGTTGCGGCAGGTGCTCTCGACTTACGACGGGGACCTCAGGGACCCGCTCTGGTGGCCTCAGGAAAGGCCAGTCCCCATAGCGAGTTGTCTCGGGTGGCCTCTCGGATTCCTCTCCCGACGATAGCCGGGGCCTAAGATCTTGTGTTGGAGTCGGATGCTGGAACCTGAGGATTCCTCTCCAGTGCCTGACATGGATCTTGGGGTACTTCTGGAGTCTCCCCAGGGGAGTCAGTCCTCGTCTCGAGTGGGGGCATGCACGTGCGCTTTCCTCCCGAGCTGTAGCAGCAGTGTCACGCTTCCCTTCGTGTGGATCAAGGGATTGCTCGTGCCTTTCCC
This sequence comes from Capra hircus, assembly GCF_001704415.2. NCBI lineage: Eukaryota > Metazoa > Chordata > Mammalia > Artiodactyla > Bovidae > Capra > Capra hircus. Next base: position 7,251 of record NW_017193900.1, read on the forward strand.
TCGAGGCTTTCCCACGAGGCTTTCCCACAGGGCTGTCCCACGTGCCACCGTGATGTGAGTCGATCCTCGGCTTGAAAGGCGAGGCAGTGCAGGGAAAACAGGTTTCCCCTGGAATGGACTGAGACATCTGGGGGTACTCATGGTAATGGTGGCACGACCCTGGAGTTCCTCTCGCCTTTCTGTGGATGAGCGACCTCCATCTTGAGATGCGATCCGGAACGCCGGGAATTCTTTCCTCGACCACGCAGGGAAAGGATCCCTCCTCTCGAGCTAGGCAGGCGGAAACGGGTCTCCTCTGGATGTGGGCTGAATCTCGTGCTTCCTCTCGAGTGTCAAACGGGTATGTCAGGGAACTTCTTGAGTTGCAGCAATGGTGTGAAGGACCCTTTGGAAGTTCCAGAGGTTAGGTGTAATTAGCCTCGAGACGCCTCAGTGGAAATGGGACTCATCTCGCCTGGAGGGGAGAACCTCCTCTATTTTCTCGAGTTGAGGCCAATGCTCTCTACTTTACGACGGGGACTCAACGGACCCGCTCTGGTGGCCTCAGGAAAGGCCAGTCCCATGCGACTTGCTCGGGGCCTCTGGGATTCCTCTCCGAACGATGCCGGGGCCTAAGACCTTTGTGTGGAGTCCGGTGCCGGAACCTGAAGATTCCTCTCCAGTGCCGACATGGATCTTGGGGTACTTCTGGAGTCTCCCCAGGGGAGTCAGTCCTCGTCTCGTGTGGGGGCATGCACGTGCGCTTTCCTCCCGAGCTGTAGCAGCAGTGTCACCCTTCCCTTCGCGTGGATCAAGGGAACTGTGGCTTTCCGTCAAGCCTTTCCCACAAGACTTCCCACAAGACTTTCCCTCGAGGCTTTCCCACGAGGCTTTCCCACAGGGCTGTCCCACGTGCCACCGTGGTGTGAGTCGATCCTCGGCTTGAAAGGCGAGGCAGTGCAGGGAAAACAGGTTTCCCTGGAATGGACTGAGACATCTGGGGACTCTGTTAATTGGCACGACCCTGGAGTTCCTCTCGCGTTTCCTGTGGAGAGCGCCTCCTCTTGAGATGAGACGGGAACGCCGAGAATTCTTTCTCGACCACGCAGGGAAAGATCCCTCCTCTCGAGCTAGGAGGCGGAAACGGGGCTCCTCTGGATGTGGGCGGGACTCTCGTGCTTCCTCTCGAGTGGAGACGGGTATGTCGGGGAACTTCTTGAGTTGCAGCAAGGGTGTGAAGGACCCTTCGGAAGTTCCAGAGGTTAGGTGTGATTAGCCTCGAGACGTCTCAGCGGAAATGGGCATCATCTCGCCTGGAGGGGAGAACCTCCTGGATTTTCTCGGTTGCGGCAGGTGCTCTCGATTTACGATGGGGACCTCATTGACCCTCTCTGGTGGCCTCAGGAAAGGCCAGTCCCATGCGAGTTTCTCGGGGCCTCTCGGGATTCCTCTCCAATCGATGCCGGGGCCTAATACCTTGTGTGGAGTCGGTGCCGGAACCTGAGGATTCCTCTCCAGTGCTGACATGGATCTTGGGGTATTTCCGAGTCTCCCCAGGGGGTCAGTCCTCGTCTCAAGTGGTGGCATGCACGTGCGCTTTCCTCCCGAGCTGTAGCAGCAGTGTCACCCTTCCCTTCGCATGGATCAAGTTATCTGTGGCTTTCGCTCGAGGCTTTCCCTCTGAGCTTTCCCACGAGGCTTTCCCACGAGGCTTTCCCACAGGGCTGTCCACGTGCCACCGTGGTGTGAGTGGATCCTCAGCTTGAAAGTCGAGGCAGTGCAGGGAAAACAGGTTACCCTGTAATGGACTGAGACATCTGGGGGACTCTGGAATGGTGGCACGACCCTGGAGTTCCTCTCGCCTTTCCTGAGGAGCGCGCCTCCTCTTGAGATGAGATGGGAACGCCGGGAATTCTTTGCCGACCACGCAGGGAAAGGATCCCTCCTCTCGAGCTAGGAGGCGGAAACGGGGCTCCTCTGGATGTGGGCGAGACTCTCGTGCTTCATCTCGAGTGGAGACGGGAATGTCGGGGAACTTCTTGAGTTGCAGCAAGGGTGTGAAGGACCCTTTGGAAGTTCAAGAGGTTAGGTGTGATTACTCTCGAGACGCCTCAGCGGAAATGGGCCTCATCTCGCTTGGAGGGGAGAACCTCCTGGATTTTCTCGAGTTGCGGCAGGTGCTCTCGACTTACGTCGGGGACCTCAGGGACCCTCTCTGGTCCTCTCAGAAAAGGCCTCTCCATGCGAGAGTTTCTCGGGGGCCTCTTGGAATTCCTCTCCCGTCGATGCCAGGGCCTAAGACTGAGGACCTTGTGTGGAGACGGTGCCGGAACCTGAGGATTCCTCTCCAGTGCTGACATGA
>NW_017193901.1:0-9591 GCF_001704415.2 Capra hircus
AAGGAGGACTGGGACCTAAAGTGCAAAAGGCAAGGCAGGATTGGAGCTGAGGCAAGAAAGGCGCCAGTGGCGACTCCCAGGCTCCTGCTGCCTGCTCCTTCCTGGAGAGGCAGCCTAAAAGCAAGGCAAGTCTGGGCAAGCTAGCCCCGGCAGAGCAGCCTCGCGCCCGGAACTCTGCAGATCGGGCTCTGAGCAGAGCTAGAGCTCTGCCGTACTGGAGGCGCACTTAGCTCCGTGCAAGCAGGGCTTTCAACTTGACGGGCTGGGCTGCCTCCTCTTCCCCCGAGAGGCTCGCTTCCCTGCTGGCTGTGCTCGCCTATCGGGCGGGGGCGGCAGGGCTCCTCCAGCAGGTCTTGCCTCAGGGGCTGCTTCCCCTGAGTTGGGGCTGTGGGCAGGAACCCAGACACGCAGGATCAGGCCCAAACACCTGCACATGTCTCTGCTGGGGAGGAGAGTGCTAGGGAACCTAACGTCTGTCATACACTTTCTGGGCACCCAAGGAATCAGCCTCCGTGTGTGCGGGGCTGAAAACCCCAGCCAGGGGCCTTGGAGCCTGGTGCTCTCGGTGGCGGCGCTGATTCTAGGCGGCCTAAGAAACCGCTGGAGGAGCCCTGCAGTTGCCCTTCCCTTCCCTCTGACAGAGCTCTCACTGCTGAAGCCCTTGGCAGTGTGCAACCCACCACCCCCTAAGCCGCTCCCCAACGACGCCTGGCACCTATGTGCAAAGGCAAGGCAGGATTGGAGCTGAGGCAAGGAAGGCACCAGTGGCGTCTCCCAGGCTCGCTCAGACAGCTCCTTCCTGGGGAGGGAGCCTAAAAGCAAGGCAAGTCTGGGCAAGGCGAGCCCCGGCGAGCAGCCTCGCGCCAGAAACTCTGCCAGATCGGGGCTCTGAGCAGAGCTAGAGCTCTGCCGTACTGGAGGCCCACTTAGCTCCGTGCAAGCAGGGCTTTCCTCTTGACTGGGCTCGGCTGCCTCCTCTTCTCCCGAGGAGGCTCGCTACACTGCTGGCTGTGCTCTCGCCTATCAGGCGGGCGCGCAGGGCTCCTCCAGCAGGTCTTGCCTCAGGGGCTGCTTCCCCTGAGTTGAGGCTGTGGGCGGGAACCCAGACACGCAGGATAAGGCCCCAACCACCTGCACATGTCTCTGCTGGGGAGGAGAGTGCTAGGGAACCTACGTCTCTCACACACTTTCTAGGCACCCACGGAGTCAGCCTCTGGGAGTGTGGGGATGCAAAACCCAGCCAGGGGCCCTTGGAACCTGGTGCTCTCCGTGCGGAGCTTTGTCTGGGCGGCCAAGGAACCGCTGAAGGAGCCCTGCTGTTGCCCTTCGCTTCCCTCTGACAGAGCTTTCACTGCTGGAGCCCTTGGCAGTGTGCAACCCACCAGCCCCTAAGCCCTCCTCAAGGACGCTTGGGACCTAAGTGCAAAGGCAAGGCAGGGGTAGAGCTGAAGCCAGGAAGGCGCCAGTGGCGTTTCCGAGGCCTCACACAGCCTGCTCCTTCCTGGGGAGGGAGCCTTAAAGCAAGGCAAGTCTGCGCAAGGCTCGCCTATGGCAGAGCATCTTGGTGCCAGGAACTCTGCCAGATCGGGCCTCTGAACAGAGCTAGAGATCTGCCGTACTGGAGTCGCACTTAGCTTCGTGTAAGCAGGGATTTCAGCTTGACGGGGACTTGCTGCCTCCTCTTCCCCCGAGGAGGCTCGCTTCCCTGCTGGCTGTGCACTCGCCTATCAGGCGGGGGCGCAGGGCTCCTCCAGCAGGTCTTGCCTCAGGGGCTGCTTCCCCTGAGTTGGGGCTGTGGGCAGGAACCCAGACACGCAGGATCAGGCCCCAAACACCTGCACATGTCTCTGCTGGGGAGGAGAGTGCCTAGGGAACCTACGTCTGTCATACACTTTCTGGGCACCCAAGGAATCAGCCTCCGTGTGTGCGGGGCTGAAAACCCCAGCCAGGGGCCCTGGGAGCCTGGTGCTCTCCGTGTGGCGCTGAATCTGGGCGGCCAAGCAACCGCTGGAGGAGCCCTGCAGTTGCCCTTCCCTTCCCTCTGACAGAATTCTCACTGGCTGGAGCCCTTGGCAGTGTGCAACCCACCAGCCCCTAAGCTCTCCTTAAGGAGGACTGGGACCTAAGTGCAAAGGCAAGGCAGGATTGGAGCTGAGGCAAGAAAGGCGCCAGTGGCGACTCCCAGGCTCCTGCTGCCTGCTCCTTCCTGGAGAGGCAGCCTAAAAGCAAGGCAAGTCTGGGCAAGGCTAGCCCCCGGCAGAGCAGCCTCGCGCCAGGAACTCTGCCAGATCGGGGCTCTGAGCAGAGCTAGAGCTCTGCCGTACTGGAGGCGCACTTAGCTCCGTGCAAGCAGGGCTTTCCTCTTGACTGGGCTCGGCTGCCTCCTCTTCTCCCGAGGAGGCTCGCTTACCCTGCTGGCTGTGCTCTCGCCTATCAGGCGGGGCGCGCAGGGCTCCTCCAGCAGGTCTTGCCTCAGGGGCTGCTTCCCCTGAGTTGAGGCTGTGGGCGGGAACCCAGACACGCAGGATCAGGCCCCAACCACCTGCACATGTCTCTGCTGGGGAGGAGAGTGCTAGGGAACCTACGTCTCTCACACACTTTCTAGGCACCCACGGAGTCAGCCTTCTGGGAGTGTGGGGATGCAAAACCCAGCCAGGGGCCCTTGGAACCTGGTGCTCTCCGTGCGGAGCTTTGTCTGGGCGGCCAAGAACCGCTGAAGGAGCCCTGCTGTTGCCCTTCGCTTCCCTCTGACAGAGCTTTCACTGCTGGAGCCCTTGGCAGTGTGCAACCCACCAGCCCCTAAGCCCTCCTCAAGGACGCTTGGGACCTAAGTGCAAAGGCAAGGCAGGGTAGAGCTGAAGCCAGGAAGGCGCCAGTGGCGTTTCCGAGCCTCACACAGCCTGCTCCTTCCTGGGGAGGGAGCCTTAAAGCAAGGCAAGTCTGCGCAAGGCTCGCCTATGGCAGAGCATCTTGGTGCCAGGAACTCTGCCAGATCGGGCCTCTGAACAGAGCTAGAGATCTGCCGTACTGGAGTCGCACTTAGCTTCGTGAAGCAGGGATTTCAGCTTGACGGGGACTTGCTGCCTCCTCTTCCCCCGAGGAGGCTCGCTTCCCTGCTGGCTGTGCACTCGCCTATCAGGCGGGGCGCAGGGCTCCTCCAGCAGGTCTTGCCTCAGGGGCTGCTTCCCCTGAGTTGGGGCTGTGGGCAGGAACCCAGACACGCAGGATCAGGCCCCAAACACCTGCACATGTCTCTGCTGGGGAGGAGAGTGCTAGGGAACCTACGTCTGTCATACACTTTCTGGGCACCCAAGGAATCAGCCTCCTGTGTGTGCGGGGCTGAAAACCCCAGCCAGGGGCCCTGGGAGCCTGGTGCTCTCCGTGCTGGCGCTGAATCTGGGCGGCCAAGCAACCGCTGGAGGAGCCCTGCAGTTGCCCTTCCCTTCCCTCTGACAGATTGCTTCACTGGCTGGAGCCCTTGGCAGTGTGCAACCCACCAGCCCCTAAGCCTCTCCCTAAGCACGACCTGGCACCTAATGTGCAAAGGCAAGGCAGGATTGGAGCTGAGGCAAGGAAAGGCGCCAGTGGCGTCTCCCAGGCTCGCTCAGACAGCTCCTTCCTGGGAGAGGAGCCTAAAAGCAAGGCAAGTCTGGGCAAGGCGAGCCCCGGCCGAGCAGCCTCGCGCCAGGAAACTCTGCCAGATCGGGGCTCTGAGCAGAGCTAGAGCTCTGCCGTACTGGAGGCCGCACTTAGCTCCGTGCAAGCAGGGCTTTCCTCTTGACTGGGGCTCGGGCTGCCTCCTCTTCTCCCCGAGGAGGCTCGCTATCCACTGCTGGCTGTGCTCATCGCCTATCAGGCGGGGCGCGCAGGGCTCCTCCAGCAGGTCTTGCCTCAGGGGCTGCTTCCCCTGAGTTGAGGCTGTGGGCGGGAACCCAGACACGCAGGATAAGGCCCCAACCACCTGCACATGTCTCTGCTGGGGAGGAGAGTGCTAGGGAACCTACGTCTCTCACACACTTTCTAGGCACCCACGGAGTCAGCCTCTGGGAGTGTGGGGATGCAAAACCCAGCCAGGGGCCCTTGGAACCTGGTGCTCTCCGTGCGGAGCTTTGTCTGGGCGGCCAAGGAACCGCTGAAGGAGCCCTGCTGTTGCCCTTCGCTTCCCTCTGACAGAGCTTTCACTGCTGGAGCCCTTGGCAGTGTGCAACCCACCAGCCCCTAAGCCCTCCTCAAGGACGCTTGGGACCTAAGTGCAAAGGCAAGGCAGGGGTAGAGCTGAAGCCAGGAAGGCGCCAGTGGCGTTTCCCGAGCCTCACACAGCCTGCTCCTTTCCTGGGGAGGGAGCCTTAAAGCAAGGCAAGTCTGCGCAAGGCTCGCCTATGGCAGAGCATCTTGGTGCCAGGAACTCTGCCAGATCGGGCCTCTGAACAGAGCTAGAGATCTGCCGTACTGGAGTCGCACTTAGCTTCGTGTAAGCAGGGATTTCAGCTTGACGGGGACTTTGGCTGCCTCCTCTTCCCCCGAGGAGGCTCGCTTCCCTGCTGGCTGTGCACTCGCCTATCAGGCGGGGGCGCAGGGCTCCTCCAGCAGGTCTTGCCTCAGGGGCTGCTTCCCCTGAGTTGGGGCTGTGGGCAGGAACCCAGACACGCAGGATCAGGCCCCAAACACCTGCACATGTCTCTGCTGGGGAGGAGAGTGCTAGGGAACCTACGTCTGTCATACACTTTCTGGGCACCCAAGGAATCAGCCTCCGTGTGTGCGGGGCTGAAAACCCCAGCCAGGGGCCTTGGGAGCCTGGTGCTCTCCGTGTCGGCGCTGATCTGGGCGGCCAAGCAACCGCTGGAGGAGCCCTGCAGTTGCCCTTCCTTCCCTCTGACAGAGCTCTCACTGCTGGAGCCCTTGGCAGTGTGCAACCCACCAGCCCCTAAGCCTCCTCAAGGACGCTGGGACCTAAGTGCAAAGGCAAGGCAGGATTGGAGCTGAGGCCAAGGAAGGCGCCAGTGGCGTCTCCCAGGCTCGCTCAGCCATGCTCCTTCCTGGGAGGGAGCCTAAAAGCAAGGCAAGTCTGGGCAAGGCTAGCCCCGGCAGAGCAGCCTCGGCGCCAGGAACTCTGCCAGATCGGGGCTCTGAGCAGAGCTAGAGCTCTGCCGTACTGGAGGTCGCACTTAGCTCCGTGCAAGCAGGGCTTTCACCTTGACGGGCTGGCTGCCTCCTCTTCCCCCGAGGAGGCTCGCTTCCCTGCTGGCTGTGCTCTCGCCTATCAGGCGGCGCGCAGGGCTCCTCCAGCAGGTCTTGCCTCAGGGGCTGCTTCCCCTGAGTTGGGGCTGTGGGCAGGAACCCAGACACGCAGGATCAAGGCCCCAAACACCTGCACATGTCTCTGCTGGGGAGGAGAGTGCTAGGGAACCTACGTCTCTCACACACTTTCTAGGCACCCACAGGAGTCAGCCTCTCGGTAGTGTGCGGGGCATGCAAAACCCAGCCAGGGGCCCTTGGAACCTGGTGCTCTCCGTGCGGAGCTTTGTCTGGGCGGCCAAGGAACCGCTGAAGGAGCCCTGCTGTTGCCCTTCGCCTTCCCTCTGACAGAGCTTTCACTGCTGGAGCCCTTGGCAGTGTGCAACCCACCAGCCCCTAAGCCTCTCCTTAAGGACGACTTGGGACCTAAGTGCAAAGGCAAGGCAGGATTGGAGCTGAGGCAAGGAAAGGCGCCAGTGGCGACTCCCAGGCTCCTGCATGCCTGCTCCTTCCTGGAGAGGGCAGCCTAAAAGCAAGGCAAGTCTGCGGCAAGGCTAGCCCTATCGGCAGAGCAGTCTCGGTGCCAGGAACTCTGCCAGATCGGGCCTCTGAGACAGAGCTAGAGACTCTGCCGTACTGGAGTCGCACTTAGCTCCGTGCAAGCAGGGATTTCAACTTGACGGGGACTTGGCTGCCTCCTCTTCCCCCGAGGAGGCTCGCTTCCCTGCTGGCTGTGCACTCGCCTATCAGGCGGGGGCGCAGGGCTCCTCCAGCAGGTCTTGCCTCAGGGGCTGCTTCCCCTGAGTTGGGGCTGTGGGCAGGAACCCAGACACGCAGGATCAGGCCCCAACCACCTGCACATGTCTCTGCTGGGGAGGAGAGTGCTAGGGAACCTACGTCTGTCATACACTTTCTGGGCACCCAAGGAATCAGCCTCCGTGTGTGCGGGGCTGAAAACCCCAGCCAGGGGCCCTGGGAGCCTGGTGCTCTCCGGTGCGGCCGCTGATTCTAGGCGGCCTAGAAACCGCTGGAGGAGCCCTGCAGTTGCCCTTCCCTTCCCTCTGACAGAGCTCTCACTGCTGAAGCCCTTGGCAGTGTGCAACCCACCACCCCCTAAGCCCTCCCCAACGACGCCTGGCACCTATGTGCAAAGGCAAGGCAGGATTGGAGCTGAGGCAAGGAAGGCACCAGTGGCGTCTCCCAGGCTCGCTCAGACAGCTCCTTCCTGGGGAGGGAGCCTAAAAGCAAGGCAAGTCTGGGCAAGGCGAGCCCCCCGGCCGAGCAGCCTCGCGCCAGAAACTCTGCCAGATCGGGCTCTGAGCAGAGCTAGAGCTCTGCCGTACTGGAGGCCCACTTAGCTCCGTGCAAGCAGGGCTTTCCTCTTGACTGGGCTCGGCTGCCTCCTCTTCTCCCGAGGAGGCTCGCTACACTGCTGGCTGTGCTCTCGCCTATCAGGCGGGCGCGCAGGCTCCTCCAGCAGGTCTTGCCTCAGGGGCTGCTTCCCCTGAGTTGAGGCTGTGGGCGGGAACCCAGACACGCAGGATAAGGCCCCAACCACCTGCACATGTCTCTGCTGGGGAGGAGAGTGCTAGGGAACCTACGTCTCTCACACACTTTCTAGGCACCCACGGAGTCAGCCTCTGGGAGTGTGGGGATGCAAAACCCAGCCAGGGGCCCTTGGAACCTGGTGCTCTCCGTGCGGAGCTTTGTCTGGGCGGCCAAGGAACCGCTGAAGGAGCCCTGCTGTTGCCCTTCGCTTCCCTCTGACAGAGCTTTCACTGCTGGAGCCCTTGGCAGTGTGCAACCCACCAGCCCCTAAGCCCTCCTCAAGGACGCTTGGGACCTAAGTGCAAAGGCAAGGCAGGGGTAGAGCTGAAGCCAGGAAGGCGCCAGTGGCGTTTCCGAGCCTCACACAGCCTGCTCCTTCCTGGGGAGGGAGCCTTAAAGCAAGGCAAGTCTGCGCAAGGCTCGCCTATGGCAGAGCATCTTGGTGCCAGGAACTCTGCCAGATCGGGCCTCTGAACAGAGCTAGAGATCTGCCGTACTGGAGTCGCACTTAGCTTCGTGGAAGCAGGGATTTCAGCTTGACGGGGACTTGCTGCCTCCTCTTCCCCCGAGGAGGCTCGCTTCCCTGCTGGCTGTGCACTCGCCTATCAGGCGGGGGCGCAGGGCTCCTCCAGCAGGTCTTGCCTCAGGGGCTGCTTCCCCTGAGTTGGGGCTGTGGGCAGGAACCCAGACACGCAGGATCAGGCCCCAAACACCTGCACATGTCTCTGCTGGGGAGGAGAGTGCTAGGGAACCTACGTCTGTCATACACTTTCTGGGCACCCAAGGAATCAGCCTCCGTGTGTGCGGGGCTGAAAACCCAGCCAGGGGCCCTGGGAGCCTGGTGCTCTCCGGTGCGGCGCTGAATTCTGGCGGCCAAGCAAACCGCTGGAGGAGCCCTGCAGTTGCCCTTCCCTTCCCTCTGACAGAGATTCTCACTGCTGGAGCCCTTGGCAGTGTGCAACCCACCAGCCCCTAAGCTCTCCTTAAGGAGGACTGGGACCTAAGTGCAAAGGCAAGGCAGGATTGGAGCTGAGGCAAGAAAGCGCCAGTGGCGACTCCCAGGCTCCTGCTGCCTGCTCCTTCCTGGAGAGGCAGCCTAAAAGCAAGGCAAGTCTGGCAAGGCTAGCCCCCGGCAGAGCAGCCTCGCGCCAGGAACTCTGCCAGATCGGGGCTCTGAGCAGAGCTAGAGCTCTGCCGTACTGGAGGCGCACTTAGCTCCGTGCAAGCAGGGCTTTCCTCTTGACGGGCTCGGCTGCCTCCTCTTCCCCGAGGAGGCTCGCTTGCTGGCTGTGCCTCGCCTATCAGGCGGGGGGCGGCAGGGCTCCTCCAGCAGGTCTTGCCTCAGGGGCTGCTTCCCTGAGTTGGGGCTGTGGGCGGAACCCAGACACGCAGGATCAGGCCCCAACCACCTGCACATGTCTCTGCTGGGAGGAGAGTGCTAGGGAACCTACGTCTGTCATACACTTTCTGGGCACCCAAGGAATCAGCCTCCGTGTGTGCGGGGCTGAAAACCCCAGCCAGGGGCCCTGGGAGCCTGGTGCTTTCGTGCGGCGCTGATTCTAGGCGGCCTAGAACCGCTGGAGGAGCCCTGCAGTTGCCCTTCCTTCCCTCTGACAGAATTCTCACTGCTGAGGCCCTTGGCAGTGTGCAACCCACCAGCCCTAAGCCTCTCCTAAGGAGGCCTGGCACCTATGTGCAAAGGCAAGGCAGGATTGGAGCTGAGGCAAGAAAGGCACCAGTGGCGTCTCCCAGGCTCGCTCTGACTGCTCCTTCCTGGGAGGGAGCCTAAAAGCAAGGCAAGTCTGGGCAAGGCGAGCCCCGGCAGAGCAGCCCGCGCCAGGAACTCTGCCAGATCGGGGCTCTGAGGCAGAGCTAGAGCTCTGCCGTACTGGAGGCGCACTTAAGCTCCGTGCAAGCAGGCTTTCCTCTTGACTGGGCTCGGGCTGCCTCCTCTTCTCCCGAGGAGGCTCGCTACACTGCTGGCTGTGCTCTCGCCTATCAGGCGGGCGCGCAGGGCTCCTCCAGCAGGTCTTGCCTCAGGGGCTGCTTCCCCTGAGTTGGGGCTGTGGGCGGGAACCCAGACACGGCCAGGATAGGCCCCAACCACCTGCACATGTCTCTGCTGGGGAGGAGAGTGCTAGGGAACCTACGTCTGCTCACACACTTTCTAGGCACCCACGGAGTCAGCCTCTGGGAGTGTGGGGATGCAAAACCCAGCCAGGGGCCCTTGAACCTGGTGCTCTCCGTGCGGAGCTTTGTCTGGCGGCCAAGGAACCGCTGAAGGAGCCCTGCTGTTGCCCTTCGCTTCCCTCTGACAGAGCTTTCACTGCTGGAGCCCTTGGCAGTGTGCAACCCACCAGCCCCTAAGCCCTCCTCAAGGACGCTTGGACGCTAAGTGCAAAGGCAAGGCAGGGGTAGAGCTGAAGCCAGGAAGGCGCCCAGTGGCGTTTCCGAGCCTCACACAGCCTGCTCCTTCCTGGGGAGGGAGCCTTAAAGCAAGGCAAGTCTGCGCAAGGCTCGCCTATGGCAGAGCATCTTTGGTGCCAGGGAACTCTGCCAGATCGGGCCTCTGAACAGAGCTAGAGATCTGCCGTACTGGAGTCGCACTTAGCTTCGTGTAAGCAGGGATTTCAGCTTGACGGGGACTTGCTGCCTCCTCTTCCCCCGAGGAGGCTCGCTTCCCTGCTGGCTGTGCACTCGCCTATCAGGCGGGGGCGGCAGGCTCCTCCAGCAGGTCTTGCCTCAGGGGCTGCTTCCCCTGAGTTGGGGCTGTGGGCAGGAACCCAGACACGCAGGATAGGCCCCAAA
>NW_017193902.1:0-9591 GCF_001704415.2 Capra hircus
GTCCCATTCTCAAAAGGAGGTTGCTCTCCACAGTGAACAGGCCGAGCGGCCGAACTCCAGGGTCGTGCCACCATTCCCAGAGTCCCCCAGATGTCTCAGTTCATTCCAGGGAAAACTGTTTTTCCCTGCACTGCCTCGACTTTCATGCCGAGGATCGACTCACACCAGGGTGGCACGTGGGACAGCCCTGTGGGAAAGCCTCGTGGGAAAGCCTCGTGGGAAAGCCTTGAGCGAAAGCCACACGATCCCTTGATCCACGGGAAGGGAAGTGTGACACTGCTGCTACAGCTCGGGAGGAAATCGCACGTGCATGCCCCCACTCGAGACGAGGACTGACTCCCCTGGGGAGACTCCAGAGTACCTCCAAGATCCATGTCGGCACTGGAGAGGAATCCTCAGGTTCCGGCACCGACTCCACATAACATCTTAGGCCCCGGCATCGACGGGAGAGGAATCCCGAGAGGCCCCCGAGCAACTCGCATGGGGACTGGCCTTTCCTGAGGCCACCAGAGCGGGTCCCCGATGTCCCCGTCGTAAGTCGAGAGCACCTGCCGAAACTCGAGAAAATCCAAGAGGTTCTACCCTCCAGGCGAGATGAGGGCCATTTACGCTGAGGTGTCTCGAGGCTAATCACACCTAACCTCTGGAACTTCCAAAGCGTCCTTCACACGCTTATTGAAACTCAAGAAGTTCCCCGACATACCGGTCTCCACCCGAGAGGAAGCAGGAAAAGTTCCGCCCACATCCAGAGGAGCCCCGTTTCCGCCTCCTGGCTCGAGAGGAGGGATCCTTTCCCTGCGTGGTGGGGAAAGAATTCCCTGCGTTCCCGTCGCATCTCAAGAGGAGGCGCTCTGCACAGGAAAGGCGAGAGGAACTCCAGGGTCGTGCCACCATTCCCCGAGTCCCCCAGATGTCTCAGTCCATTCCAGGGAAACCTGTTTTCCCTGCACTGCCTCGACTTTCAAGCCGAGGATCGACTCACACTACGGTGGCATGTGCGACAGCATTGTGGGAAAGCCTCATGGGAAAGCCTCATGGGAAAGCCTCGAGGGAATGCCCCTTATCCCTTGATCCACGCCAAAGGAAGTGTGACACTGCTGCTACAACTCGGGAGGAAAGCGCACCTGCATGCCCCCACTAGAGACGAGGACTGACTCCCCTGGGGAGACTCCAGAAGTACCCCAAGATCCATGTCAGCATTGGAGAGGAATGCTCAGGTTTCGACACCGACTCCACACAAGGTCTTAGGCCCCGGCATCAATGGGAGAGGAATCCCGAGAGGCCCCCGAGCAACTCGCATGGGGACTGGCCTTTGCTGACGCCACCAAAGCGGGATCCCTGAGGTCCCCGTCATAAGTCGAGAGCACCTGCCGCAACTCGAGAAAATCCAGGAGGTTCTCCCCTCCAGGCGAGATGAGGCCCATTTCCGCTGAGGCGACTCGAGGCAAATCACACCTAACCTCTGGAACTTCCAAAGGGTCTTTCACACCCTTGCTGCAAATCAAGAAGCTCCCCGACATACCCGTTTCCACTCGAGAGGAAGCACGAGAGTCCCGCCCACATCCAGAGGAGGCCCGTTTCCGCCTCCTAGCTCAAGAGGAGGGGTCCTTCCACTGCGTGCTCAGGAAAGAAATACCGGCGTTTCCGTCGCATCTCAGGAGAACGCACTCTACACAGGAAAAGCGAGAGGAACTACAGGGTCGTGCCACCATTCCCCGGGTCCCCCAGATGTCTCAGTCCATTCAAGGGAAACCTGTTTTCCCTGCACTGCCTCGACTTTCAAACCGAGGATCGACTCACACTACAGTGGCACGTGGGACAGCCATGTGGAAAAGCCTCGTGGGAAAGCCTCGTGGGAAAAACTCGAGGGAAAGCCCCTGATCCCTTGATCCACGCGAAGGGAAGCGCGACACTGCTGCTACAGCTCGGGAGGAAAGCGTCCATGCATGCCCCCACTCGAGACGAAGACTGACTGCCCTGGGGAGACTCCAGAAGTACCCCAAGATCCATGTCAGCAGTGGAGAGGAATGCTCAGCTTCCGGCACCGACTCCACACAAGATCTTAGGCCCCGGCATCGACCGGAGAGGAATCCCGAGAGGCCCCCGAGCAACTCGCATGGGGACTGGCCTTTCCTGAGTCCACCTGAGCGGGTCCCTGTGGTCCCCGTCGTAAGTCGAGAGCAGCTGCCGCAACTCGAGAAAATCCTGGAGGTTCACTCCTCCAGGCGAGATGAGGCCCATTTCCGCTCAGGCGTCTCGAGGCTCATCACACCTAACCTCTGGAACTTCCAAAGGGTCCTGTACACCCTTGCTGCAACTCAAGAAGTTCCCCGACATACACGTCTCCACTCGAGAGGAAGCCCGAGAATTCTGCCAACATCCAGAGGAGCCCCGTTTCTGCCTCCTAGCTGGAGAGGAAGTATCCTTTCCCTGCGTGGTCGGGAAAGAATTCCCGGCATTCGGGTCGATCTCAAGAGGAGGCGCTCTCCACAGGAAAGGCGAGAGGATCTCCAGGGTCGTGCCACCATTCCCAGAGTCCCCCTGATGTCTCAGTCCATTCCAGTGAAACCTCTTTTTCCTGCACTGCCTCGACTTTCAAGCCGAGGATCGACTCACACCCCGATGGCACGAGGGACAGCCCTGTGGGAAAGCCTCGAAGGAAAGCCACTGATCCCTTGATCCACGCAAAGGGAAGCGTGACACTGCTGCTACAGCTCGGGAGGAAAGCGCACGTGCATGCCCCCACTCGAGACGAGGACTGACTCCCCTGTGGAGACTCCAGAAGTACCTCAAGATCCATGTCAGCACTGGAGAGGAATCCTCAGGTTCCGGCACTGACTCCACACAAGGTCTTAGGCCCTAGCATCGACGGGAGAGGAATCCCGAGAGGCCCCGAGCAACACGCATGGGGACTGGCCTTTCCTGAGGCCACCAGAGCGGGTCCCTGAGGTCCCCGCCGTAAGTGCAGAGCTCCTGCCCCAACTCGAGAAAATCCAGGACGTTCTCCCCTCCAGGTGAGATGAGGCCCATTTCCGCTGAGGCGTCTCGAGGCTAATCACACCTAACCTCTGGAACTTCCAAAGGGTCCTTCACACCCTTGCTGCAACTCAAGAAGTTCCCCGACATACCCGTCTCCATTCGAGAGGAAGCACAAGAGTCCCGCCCACATCCAGAGGAGCCCCATTTCCACCTCATAGCTCGAGAGGAGGGATCCTTTCCTGCGTGGTCGGGAAAGAGTTCCCGGCGTTCCCGTTGCATCTCAAGAGGAGGCGCTCTCCACAGGAAAGGCGAGAGGAACTCCAGGGTCGTGCCACCATTCCCAGAGTCCCCCAGATGTCTCAGTCCATTCCAGGGAAACCTGTTTTCCCTGCACTGCCTCGACTTTCAAGCCGAGGATCGACTCACACCACTGGTGGCACGTGGGACAGCCCATGGGAAAGCCTCTTGAGAAAGCTTCTGGGGAAAGCCACAGATCCCTTGACCCACGCGAAGGGAAGCATGACACTGCAGCTACAGCTCGGGAGGAAAGCACAAGTCATGCCCCCATAAGAGACGAGGACTGACTCCCCTGGGGAGACTCCAGAAATACCCCTAGATCCTTGTCAGCACTGGAGAGGAATCCTCAGGTTCTGGAACCGACTCCACACAAGGTCTTGTTCCCTGGCATCGAAGAGAGAGGAATCCCGAGAGGCCCCCGAGCAACTCGCATGGGGATTGGCCTTTCCTGAGGCCACCGGAGCGGGTCCCTGAGGTCCCCATCGTAAGTCGAGAGCACCTGCCGCAACTCAATAAAATCCAGGATGTTCTCCCTTCAAGGTGAGATGAGGCCCATTTCCGCTGAGCCGTCTCGAGTCTAATCACACCTAACCTCTGGAACTCCCAAAGGGTCCTTCACACCCTTGCTGAAACTCAAGAAGTTCCCCGACATACCCGTCTCCACTCGAGAGGAAGCACGAGAGTCCCGTCCACATCCAGAAGAGCCCCGTTTCCGCCTCCTAGCTCGAGAGGATGGATACTTTACCTGCGTGGTCGAGAAAGAATTCCCGGCGTTCAGGTCGCATCTTAAGAAGAGGCCCTCTCCACAGGAACGTCGAGAGGAACTCCACGGTCATGATACCATTTCCAGAGTCCCCGAGAGGTCTCAGTACATTCTAGCGAAAACTGTTTTCCCGGCACGGCCTCGACTTTCAAGCCGAGGATCCACTCACACCACGGTGGCATGTGGGACAGCCCAGTGGGAAAGCCTCCTGGGAAAGCCTTGTGGGAAAGCCTCGAGGGAAAGCCACAGATCCCTTGATCCACGCGAAGGGAAGCGTGAAACTGCTGCTACAGCTCGGTAGGAAAGCGCACGTGCATGCCCTCACTCGAGACGAGGACTAACTCCCCTGGGCAGACTCCAGAAGTACCCCAAGATCCATGTCAGCACTGGAGAGGAATCCTCAGGTTCCGACACCCACTCCACACAAGTTCTTAGGCCCCGGCATCGAAGGGAGAGGAATTCCGAGAGGCCCCCGTGCAACTCGCATGGGGACTGGCCTTTCCTGAGGACCACCAGAGCGGGTCCCTGAGGTCCACGTCTTAAGTCGAGAGAAGCTGCCGCAACTCGAGAAAATCCAGAGGGTTCTCCTCTCCAGGCGAGATGAGGCCCATTTCTGCTGAGGCGTCACCAGGGTAATCACACCTAAACTCTGGAACTTCCAAAGGGTCCTTCACATCCTTGCTGCAACTCAAGAAGTTCTCCGACATACCCGTCTCCACTCGAGAGGAAGCACGAGAGTCCCGCCCACATCCAGAGGAGCCCCGTTTCCACCTCCTAGCTCGAGAGGAGGGATCCTTTCCCTGCGTAGTCGGGAAAGAATTCCTGGCGTACCCATCGCATCTCAAGAGCAGGCGCTCTCCACAGGAAAGGCGAGAGGAACTTCAGGGTCGTGCCACCATTCCCAGAGTCCCCCAGATGTCTCAGTCCATTCCAGGGAAACCTGTTTTCCCTGCACTGCCTCGACTTTCAAAACGAGGATCGACTCACACCACGGTGGCACGTGGGACAGCCCTGTGGGAAAGCCTCGTGGGAATGCCTGGTGGGAAAGCCTCGAGGGAAAGCCACAGATCCCTTGATCCACGCAAAGGGAAGCGTGACACTGTTGCTACAGCTCGGGAGGAAAGCGCAAGTGCATGCCCCCACTCGAGACGAGGACTGACTCCCCTGGGGAGACTCCAGAAGTACCCCAAGATCCATGTCAGCAATGGAGAGGAATCGCAGGTTCCGGCACCGACTTCACACAAGGTCTTAGGCCCTGGCATCAACGGGAGAGGAATCCCGAGAGGCCCCCAAGCAACTCGCATGGGGACTGGCCTTTCCTGAGGCCACCAGAGCGGGTCCCTGAGTCCCCGTCTTAAGTCGAGAGCACCTGCCGCAACTCGAGAAAATCTGGGAGGTTCTCCCCACGAATCGAGATGAGGCCCATTTCCGCTGAGACGTCTCGAGGCTAATCACACCTAACCCTGGAACTTTCAAAAGGTTATTCACACCCTTGCTGCAACTCCAAAAGTTCCCCGACATACCCGTCTCCACTCGAGAGGAAGCACGCGAGTCCCGCCCACATCCAGAGGATCCCCGTTTCCGCCTCCTAGCTCGAGAGGAGGGATCCTTTCCCTGCGAGGTGGGGAAAGAATTCCCGGCGTTCCCGTCGCACCACAAGAGGAGGCGCTCTCGACAGGAAAGGCGAGAGGAACTCCATAGTCGTGCCACCATTCCGAGAGTCCCCCAGATGTCTCAGTCCATTCCAGGGAAACCTGTGTTCCCTGCATTGCCTCGACTTTCAAGCCGAGGATCGACTCACACCACGGTGGCACGTGGGACAGCCCTGTGGGAAAGCCTCGTGGGAAAGCCTCGTGGGAAAGCCTCGAGGGAAAGCCACAGATCCCTTGATTCACGCGAAGGGAAGCGTGACCCTGTTGCTACAGCTTGAGAGGAAAGCCCATGTGCATGCCCCCAGTCGAGACGAGGACTGACTCCACTGGGGAGACTTCAGAAGTAACCCAAGATCCATGTCAGCACTGGAGAGGAATACTCAGGTTCCGGCACCGACTCCACACAAGGTGTTAGACCCCGGCATCGACGGGAGAGGAATCCTGAGAGGCCCCAAAGCAACACGCTTAGGGACTGGCCTTTCCTGAGGCCACAAGTGCGGGTCCCTTTGGTCCCCGTCGTAAGTCGAGAGCTCCTGCCGCAACTCGAGAAAATCCAGGAGGTTCTCCCCTCCAGGCGAGATGAGGGCCATTTGCGCTGAGGCGTCTCGAGGCTATTCATACCTAACCTCTGGAACTTCCAAAGGGTCCTTCACACCCTTGCTGCAACTCAAGAAGTTCCCTGACATACCCGTCTCCACTCGAGAGGAAGCACGAGAGTCCCGCCCACATCCAGAGGATTCCTGTTTCCGCCTCCTAGCTCGAGAGGAGGGATCCTTTGCCTGCGTTGTCGGGGAAGATTTCCCGGGGTTTCCGTCGCATCTCAAGAGGAGGCGCTCTCCACATGAAAGGCGAGAGGAAATCCAGTGTCGTGCCACCATTCCCAGAGTCCCCCAGATGTCTCTGTCCATTACAGGGAAACATGTTTTCCCTGCATTTCGGTCGACTTTCAAGACGAGGATCGACTCACACCACGGTGACACGTGGGACAGCCCTGTGGAAAAGCCTCGTGGGAAAGCCTCGAGGGAAAGACACAGATCCCTAGATCCACGCGAAGGGAAGCGCGACACTGCTGCTACAGCTCGGAAGGAAATAGCACGTGCATGCCCCCACTCCAGACGAGGACTGATTCCACTGGGGAGACTCCAGAAGTACCCCCAGATCCATGTCACCTCTGGAGAGGAATCTTCAGGTTCAGGCACCGGCTCCACACAAGTTCTTAGGCCCCGGCATCGAAGGGAGAGGAATCCCGAGAGGCCCCCGAGCAACTCGCATGGGGACTGGCCTTTCCTGAGGCCCCCCGAGCGGGTCCCTGTGGCTTTCCCACGAGGCTTTCCCACGAGGCTTTCCCACAAGGCTTTCCCACAGGGCTGTCCCACGTGCCACCGTGTTGTGAGTCGATCCTCGGCTTGAAAGTCGGGGCAGTGCATGGAAAACAGGTTTCCCTGGAATGGACTGAGACATCTGGGGAACTCTGGGAATGTGGCAGGACCCTGGAGTTCCTCTCGCCTTTCCTGTGGAGAGCGCCTCCACTTGAGATGTGACGGGAATGCCGGGAATTTTTTCCCGAACACGCAGGGAAAGGATCCCTCCTCTCTAGCTAGCAGGCGGAAACGGGGCTCCTCTGGATGTGGGCGGGACTCTCGTGCTTCCTCTCGAGTGGAGACGGGTATGTCGGGGAACTTCTTGAGTTGCAGCAAGGGTGTGAAGGACCCTTTGGAAGTTCCAGATGTTAGATGTGATTAGCCTCGAGATGCCTCAGCGGAAATGGGCCTCATCTCGCCTGGAGGGGAGAACCTCCTGGATTTTCTCGAGTTGCCGCAGGTGCTCTCGACTTACGACGGGGACCTCAGGGACCCGCTCTGGTGGCCTCAGGAAAGGCCAGTCCCCATGCGAGTTGCTCGGGGCCTCTCGGGTTTCCTCTCCCTTCGATGCCAGCGCCTAAGATCTTGTGTGCAGACGCTGCCGGAACCTGAGGATTCCTCTCCAGTGCAGACATGGATCTTGGTGTACTTCTGGAGTCTCCCCAGGGGAGTCAGTCTTCGTCTCGAGTGGGGGCATGCACGTGCGCTTTCCTCCCGAGCTGTATCAGCAGTGTCAAGCTTCCCATCGCGTGGATCAATGGATCTGTGGCTTTCCATCGAGGCTTTCCCACAAGGCTTTCCCACGAGGCTTTCCTGCAGGGCTGTCCCACGTGCCACCGTGGTTTGAGTCGATCCTCGGCTTGAAAGTCGAGGCAGTGCAGGGAAAACAGGTTTCCCTGGAATGGTCTGAATCTTCTGGGGGACTCTGGGAATGGTGGCTCGAAACTGGAGTTCCTCTCGCCTTTACTGTGGAGAGCGCCTCCTTTTGAGATGCGACGGGAACGCCGGGAATTCTTTCCTGACCACGCAGGGAAAGGATCCCTCCTCTCGATCTACGAGGCGGAAACGGGGCTCCTCTGGATGTGCGGGGAACTCTCGTGCTTCCTCTAGAGTGGAGACAGGTATGTCGGGGATCTTCTTGAGTTGCAGCAAGGGTGTGAAGGACCCTTTGGAAGTTCCAGAGTTTAGGTGTGATTAGCCTCGAGACGCCTCAGCGGAAATGGGCCTCCTCTCGCCTGGAGGGGAGAACCTCCTGGATTTTCTCGAGTTGCGGGAGGTGCTCCCGACTTACGACGGCGACCTCAGGGACCTGCTCTGGTGGCCTCAGGAAAGGCCAGTCCCCTTGCGAGTTGCTCAGGGGCCTTTCGGGGGCCTCTCGGGTTTCCTCTCCCGTCGATGCTTGGGCCTAAAACCTTGTGTGGAGTCAGTGCCGGAAACTGAGGTTTCCTCTCCAGTGCTGACATGGATCTTTGGGTACTTCTGGAGTCCCCCCAGGGGAGTCAGTCCTCGTCTCGAGTATGGGCCATGCACGTGACGCTTTCCTCCCGAGCTGATAGCAGCAGTGTCACGCTTCCCTTCGCGTGGATCAAGGGATCCTGTGGCTTTCCCTCGAGGCTTTCCCAGGCTTTCCCACGAGGCTTTCCCACAGGGCTGTCCCACGTGCCACCGTGGTGTGAGTCGATCCTCGGCTTGAAAGTCGAGGCAGTGCAGGGAAAACAGGTTTCCCTGGAATGGACTGAGACATCTGGGGGACTCTGGGAATGTGGCACGACCTGGAGTTCCTCTCGCCTTTCCTGTGGAGAGCGCCTCCTCTTGAGATGCGACGGGAACTGCCGGGAATTCTTTCCCGACCACGCAGGTAAAGGATCCCTGCCTCTCGAGCTTAGGCAGGCGGAAACGGGGCTCCTCTGGATGTGTGGCGGGACTCTCGTGCTTCCTCTCGAGTGGAGACGGGTATGTCGGGGAACTTCTTGAGTTGCAGCAAGGGTGTGAAGGATCCCTTTGGAAGTTCCAGAGGTTAGGTTTGATTAGCCTCGAGACGTCTCAGCGGAAATGGGCCTCATCTCGCCTGGAGGGGAGAACCTCCTGGATTTTCTAGAGTTGCGGCAGGTGCTCTCGACTTACGACAGGGACCTCAGGGACCCGCTCTGGTGGCCTCCGGAAAGGCCAGTCCCCATGCGAGTTGCTCGGGGGCCTCTGGGGATTCCCCTTCAGTCGATGCCAGGGACCTAAGATCTTGTGTGGAGTACGTGCCAGAACCTGAGCATTCACCTCCAGTACTGACATGGATCTTGGGGTACTTCTGGAGTCTCCCCAGGGGAGTCAGTCGTCGTCTCGATTGGGGAATGCACGTGCGCTTTCCTCCCGAGCTGAAGCTGCAGTGTCACGCTTCCCTTCGCGTGTATCAAGGGATCAGGGGCTTTCCCTCGAGGCTTTCCAACGAGGCTTTCCCACGAGGCTTTCCCACAGGGCTGTCCCACGTGCCACCGTGTTGTGAGTCGGACCTCGGCTTGAAAGTCGAGGCAGTGCAGGCGAAAAC
>NW_017193903.1:0-9591 GCF_001704415.2 Capra hircus
AAGGGATCTGTGGCTTTCCCCTCGAGGCTATCCCACCAGGCTTTCCCACGAGGCTTTTCCACAGGGCTGTCCCACGTGCCACCGAGTGTGAGTTGATTCTCGGCTTGAAAGTCGAGGCAGTGAAGGGAAAACAGGTTTCCTGGACTGGACTGAGACATCTGGGGACTCTGGAATGGTGGCACGACCCTGGAGTTCCTCTCGACTTTCCTGTGGAGAGCGCCTCCTCTTGAGATGCGACGGGAACGCCGGGAATTCTTTCCCGACCAGGCAGGGAAAGGATCCCTCGTCTCAAGCTATGAGGCGGAAACGGGGTCCTCTGGATGTGGGCGGGACTCTGGTGTTTCCTCTCGAGTGGAGACGGGTATGTCGGGGAACTTCTTGAGTTGCAGCAAGGGTGTGTGAATGACACTTTGGAAGTTCCAGAGGGTAGATGTGATTAGCCTCGAGACGCCTCAGCAGAAATGGGCCTTATCTCGCCTGGAGGGTGGAACCTCCTGGATTTTCTGACTTGCGGCAGGTGATCTCGACTTACGACTGGGACCTCAGGGACCCGCTCTGGTGGCCTCAGGAAAGGCCAGTCCCCATGTGAGTTGCTCGGGGGCCTCTCGGGATTCCCTTCCGTCGATGCCGGGGCCTAAGACCTTGTGTGGAGTGTGTGCCAGAACCTGAGGATTCCTCTCCAGTGCTGACATGGATCTTGGGGTACTTCTGGAGTCTCCCCAGGGGAACAGTCCTCGTCTCGAGTGGGGGCATGCACGTGCGATTTCCTCCCGAGCTGTAGCAGCAGTGTCACTCTTCCCTTAGCGTTCATCAAGGGATCTGTGGCTTTCCTCGAGGCTTTCCCACGAGGCTTTTCCCACGAGGCTTTCCCACAGGGCTGTCCCACGTGCCACCGTGGTGTGAGTCGATCCTCGGCTTGAAAGTCGAGGCAGTGGCAGGGAAAACAGGTTTCCCTGGAATGGACTGAGACATCTGGGGGACTCTGGGAATGGTGGCACGACCCTGGAGTTCCTCTCGCCTTTCCTGTGGAGAGCACCTCCTCTTGAGATGCGACGGGAACGCGGGCAATTCTTTCCCGACCACCGCAGGGAAAGGATCCCTCCTCTCGAGCTAGCGGGCGGAAACGGGGCTCACTCTGGAATGTGGGCGGGACTCTCGTGTTCCTCTTGAGTGGAGACGGGTAATGTCGGGGAACTTCTTGAGTTGCAGCAAGGGTGTGAAGGACCCTTTGGAAGTTCCAGAGTTTAGTGTGATTACCCCTATTTGCGCCTCAGCAGAAATGGGCCTCATCTCGCCTGGAGGGGAGAACTTCCTGGATTTTCTCGAGTTGCGGCTGGTGCTCTCGACTTACGATGGGGACCTCAGGAACCCGCTCTGGTGGCCTCAGGAAAGGCCAGTCCCCATGCGAGTTGCTCGGGGGCCTCTCGGGATTCCTCTCCCGTCGATGTCGGGGCCTAAGGACCTTGTGTGAGTCGGTGCCGGAACCTGAGGATTCCTTCTCCAGTGCTGACATGGATCTTGGGGTACTTCTGGAGTCTCCCCAGTGGAGTCAGTCCTCGTCTCGAGTGGGGTCGATGCACGTGCACTTTCCTCCCGAGCTGTAGCAGCAGTGTCACGCTTCCCTTCGCGTGGATCAAGGGATCTGTGGCTTTCCCTCGAGGCTTTCCCACGAGGCTTTCCCAGGAGGCTTTCGCACAGGGCTGTCCCACGGGCACCGTGGTGTGAGTCGATCCTCTGCTTGAAAGTCGAAACAGTGCAGGGAAAACAGGTTTCCCTGGAATGGACTTAGACATCTGGAGGACTCTGGGAATGGTGGCATGACACTGGAGTTCCTCTCGCCTTTCCTGTGGAGAGTGCCTCCTCTTGAGATTCGACGGGAACGCCGGGAATTCTTTCCCGACCACACAGGGAAAGGATCGCTCCTCTCGAGCTAGGAGGCGGAAACGGGGCTCCTCTGGATGTGGGCGGGACATTCGTGCTTCCTCTCGAGTGGAGACGGGTATGTAGGGGAACTTCCTGAGTTGCAGCAAGCGTGTGAAGGACCCTTTGGAAGTTCCAGAGGTTAGGTGTGATTAGCCTTGAGACGCCTCAGTGGAAATGGGCCTCATCTCTCCTGGAGGGGAGAACCTCCTGGATTTTCTCGAGTTGCGGCAGGTGCTCTCGACTTAGGTCGGGGACCTCAGAGACCCGCTCTGGTGGCCTCAGGAAAGGCCAGTCCCCATGCGAGTTGCTCGTGGGCCTCTCGGTATTCCTCTCCCGTCGATGGCGGGGCCTAAGACCTTGTGTGGAGTCGGTGCCGGAACCTTAAGATTCCTCTCCCGTGCTGACATGGATCTTGGGGTACTTCTGGAGTCTCCCCAGGGGAGTAAGTACTCGTCTCCATTGGGGGCATGCAGGTGCCATTTCCTCCCGAGCTGTAGCGGCGAGTGTCACGTTTCCCTTCGCGTGGATCAAGGGATCTGTGGCTTTCCCTCGAAGCCTTCCCTCGAGGCTTTCCCACGAGGCTTTACCACTGGTCTGTCCCACGTGCCACCGTTGTGTGAGTCGATCCTCGGCTTGAAAGTCGAGGCAATGCAGGGAAAACAGGTTTCCCTGGAATGGACTGGAGATATCTGGGGGACTCTGGGAATGGTGACACGACCCTGGAATTCCTCTCGCCTTTCTTGTGGAGAGCGCCTCCTCTTGAGATGCGACGGGAACGCCGGGAATTCTGTCCCGACCACGCAGGGAAAGGATCCCTCCTTTCGAGCTATGAGGCGGAAAAGGGGCTCCTCTGGATGTGGACGGGATTCTCGTGCTTTCTCTCGAGTGGAGACGAGTATGTCGGGGAACTTCTTGAGGTGCAGCAAGGGTGTGAAGGACCCTCTGGAAGTTCCAGAGGTTAGGTGTGATTAGCCTCGAGATGCCTCAACGGAAATGGGCATCATCTCGCCTGGACGGGAGAACCTCCTGGATTCTCTCGAGTTTCGGCAGGTGCTTTCGAGTTATGACGGGGACCTCAGGGACCCGGTCTGGTGGCCTCAGGAAAGTCCAGTCCCCATGCGAGTTGCTCGGGGGTGTCTCCGGATATTCTCCCATCGATGACGGGGCACAAGACCATGTGTGGTGTCGGTGCCGGAACCTGAGGATTCCTCTCCAGTGCTGACATGGATCTTGGGGTACTTCTGGAGTCTCCCCAGGGGAGTCAGTCCTCGTCTCGAGTGGGGGCATGCACGTGCGCTTTCCTCCCGAGCTGTAGAAGCAGTGTCAAGCTTCCCTTCGCGTGGATCAAGGGATCTGTGGCTTTCCCTCGAGGCTTTCCCACTAGGCTATCCCGCGAGGCTTTTCCACAGGGCTGTCCCACTTGCCTCCGTGGTGTGAGTCGATCCTCAGCTTGAATGTCGAGGCAGTGCAGGGAAAACAGGTTTCCCTGGATTGGACTGAGACATCTGGGGGACTCTGGGAATGGTGGCACGACCCTGGAGTTCCTCTCGCCTTTCCTGAGGAGCGCGCCTCCTCTTGAGATGAGATGGGAACGCCGGGAATTCTTTGCCGACCACGCAGGGAAAGGATCCCTCCTCTCGAGCTAGGAGGCGGAAACGGGGCTCCTCTGGATGTGGGCGAGACTCTCGTGCTTCATCTCGAGTGGAGACGGGAATGTCGGGGAACTTCTTGAGTTGCAGCAAGGGTGTGAAGGACCCTTTGGAAGTTCAAGAGGTTAGGTGTGATTACTCTCGAGACGCCTCAGCGGAAATGGGCCTCATCTCGCTTGGAGGGGAGAACCTCCTGGATTTTCTCGAGTGACGGCAGGTGCTCTCGACTAACGACGGGGACCTCAGGGACCCGCTCTGGTGGCCTCAGGAAAGGCCAGTCCCCATGCAAGTTGCTCGGGGGCCACTCGGGATTCCTCTCCCGTCGATGCCGGGGCCTAAGACCTTGTGTGGAGTCGGTGCCGGAACCTGAGGATTCCTCTCCAGTGCTGACATGGATCTTGGGGTACTTCTGGAGTCTCCCCAGGGGAGTCAGTCCTCGTCTCGAGTGGGGGCATGCACGTGCTCGTTCCTCCCGAGCTGTAGCAGCAGTGTCACGCTTCCCTTCGCGTGGATCAAAGGATTTGTGGATTTCCCTCGAGGCTTTCCCACGAGGCTTTCCCACGAGGCTTTCCCACAGGGCTGTCCCACGTGCCACCGTGGTGTGAGTCGATCCTCGGCTTGAAAGTCGAGGCAGTGCAGGGAATACAGGTATCCCTGGAATGGACTGAGACATCTGGGGTCTCTGGGAATGGTGACACGACCCTGGAGTTCCTCTCGCCTTTCTTGTGGAGAGCGCATCCACTTGGCATGCGACGGGAACGCCGGGAATTCTTTCCCGACCACTCAGGGAAAGGATCACTTCTCTCGAGCTAGCAGGGGGAAACGGGGCTCCTCTGGATGTGGGCGGGACTCTAGTGCTTCCTCTCGAGTGGAGACGGGTATGTCGGGGAACTTCTTGAGTTGCAGCAAGGGTGTGAAGGACCCTTTGGACCTTCCAGAGGTTAAGTGTGAATAGCCTCGAGACGCCTCAGCGGAAATGGGCCTCATCTCGCCTGGAGGGGAGAACCTCCTGGATTTTCTCGATTTGCTGCAGGTGCTCTTGACTTACGACGGGACCTCAGGGACCCGCTCTGCTGGCCTCAGGAAAGGCCAGTCCCCATGCGAGTTGCTCCGGGGCCTCTCGGGATTCCTCTCCAGTCGATGCTGGGGCCTGAGACCTTGTCTGGATACAGTTCCGGAACCTGAGGATTCCTCTCCAGTGCTGACATGGATCTTAGGGTACTTCTGGAATCTCCCCAGGGGAGTCAGTCCTCGTCTCGAGTGGGGGCATGCACGTGCGCTTTCCTCCCGAGCTGTAGCAGCAGTGTCACGCTTCCCTTCGCGGGGAACAAGGGATCTGTGGCATTCCCTCGAGGCTTTCCCACGAGGCTTTCCCACGAGGCTTTCCTGCAGGGCTGTCCCACGTGCCACCGTTGTGTGAGTCGATCCTCGGCTTTAAGTCGAGGCAGTCCAGGGAAACAGGTTTCCCTGGAATGGACTGAGACATCTGGGGGACTCTGGGAGTGGTGGCATGACCTGGAGTTCCTCTGGCCTTTCCTGTGGAGAGCGCCTCCTCTTGAGATGCGACGGGAACGCCGGGAATTCTGTCCCGACCACGCAGGGAAAGGATCCCTCCTTTCGAGCTATGAGGCGGAAAAGGGGCTCCTCTGGATGTGGACGGGATTCTCGTGCTTTCTCTCGAGTGGAGACGAGTATGTCGGGGAACTTCTTGAGGTGCAGCAAGGGTGTGAAGGACCCTCTGGAAGTTCCAGAGGTTAGGTGTGATTAGCCTCGAGATGCCTCAACGGAAATGGGCATCATCTCGCCTGGACGGGAGAACCTCCTGGATTCTCTCGAGTTTCGGCAGGTGCTTTCGAGTTATGACGGGGACCTCAGGGACCCGGTCTGGTGGCCTCAGGAAAGTCCAGTCCCCATGCGAGTTGCTCGGGGTGTCTCCGGATATTCTCCCATCGATGACGGGGCACAAGACCATGTGTGGTGTCGGTGCCGGAACCTGAGGATTCCTCTCCAGTGCTGACATGGATCTTGGGGTACTTCTGGAGTCTCCCCAGGGGAGTCAGTCCTCGTCTCGAGTGGGGGCATGCACGTGCGCTTTCCTCCCGAGCTGTAGAAGCAGTGTCAAGCTTCCCTTCGCGTGGATCAAGGGATCTGTGGCTTTCCCTCGAGGCTTTCCCACTAGGCTATCCCGCGAGGCTTTTCCACAGGGCTGTCCCACTTGCCTCCGTGGTGTGAGTCGATCCTCAGCTTGAATGTCGAGGCAGTGCAGGGAAAACAGGTTTCCCTGGATTGGACTGAGACATCTGGGGGACTCTGGGAATGGTGGCACGACCCTGGAGTTCCTCTCGCCTTTCCTGAGGAGCGCGCCTCCTCTTGAGATGAGATGGGAACGCCGGGAATTCTTTGCCGACCACGCAGGGAAAGGATCCCTCCTCTCGAGCTAGGAGGCGGAAACGGGGCTCCTCTGGATGTGGGCGAGACTCTCGTGCTTCATCTCGAGTGGAGACGGGAATGTCGGGGAACTTCTTGAGTTGCAGCAAGGGTGTGAAGGACCCTTTGGAAGTTCAAGAGGTTAGGTGTGATTACTCTAGAGACGCCTCAGCGGAAATGGGCCTCATCTCGCTTGGAGGGGAGAACCTCCTGGATTTTCTCGAGTGACGGCAGGTGCTCTCGACTAACGACGGGGACCTCAGGGACCCGCTCTGGTGGCCTCAGGAAAGGCCAGTCCCCATGCAAGTTGCTCGGGGGCCACTCGGGATTCCTCTCCCGTCGATGCCGGGGCCTAAGACCTTGTGTGGAGTCGGTGCCGGAACCTGAGGATTCCTCTCCAGTGCTGACATGGATCTTGGGGTACTTCTGGAGTCTCCCCAGGGGAGTCAGTCCTCGTCTCGAGTGGGGGCATGCACGTGCTCGTTCCTCCCGAGCTGTAGCAGCAGTGTCACGCTTCCCTTCGCGTGGATCAAAGGATTTGTGGATTTCCCTCGAGGCTTTCCCACGAGGCTTTCCCACGAGGCTTTCCCACAGGGCTGTCCCACGTGCCACCGTGGTGTGAGTCGATCCTCGGCTTGAAAGTCGAGGCAGTGCAGGGAATACAGGTATCCCTGGAATGGACTGAGACATCTGGGGTCTCTGGGAATGGTGACACGACCCTGGAGTTCCTCTCGCCTTTCTTGTGGAGAGCGCATCCACTTGGCATGCGACGGGAACGCCGGGAATTCTTTCCCGACCACTCAGGGAAAGGATCACTTCTCTCGAGCTAGCAGGGGGAAACGGGGCTCCTCTGGATGTGGGCGGGACTCTAGTGCTTCCTCTCGAGTGGAGACGGGTATGTCGGGGAACTTCTTGAGTTGCAGCAAGGGTGTGAAGGACCCTTTGGACCTTCCAGAGGTTAAGTGCGAATAGCCTCGAGACGCCTCAGCGGAAATGGGCCTCATCTCGCCTGGAGGGGAGAACCTCCTGGATTTTCTCGATTTGCTGCAGGTGCTCTTGACTTACGACGGGACCTCAGGGACCCGCTCTGCTGGCCTCAGGAAAGGCCAGTCCCCATGCGAGTTGCTCCGGGGCCTTTTCGGGATTCCTCTCCAGTCGATGCTGGGGCCTGAGACCTTGTCTGGATACAGTTCCGGAACCTGAGGATTCCTCTCCAGTGCTGACATGGATCTTAGGGTACTTCTGGAATCTCCCCAGGGGAGTCAGTCCTCGTCTCGAGTGGGGCATGCACGTGCGCTTTCCTCCCGAGCTGTAGCAGCAGGTGTCACGCTTCCCTTCGCGGGGAACAAAGGGATCTGTGGCATTCCCTCGAGGCTTTCCCACCGAGGCTTTCCCACGAGGCTTTCCTGCAGGGCTGTCCCACGTGCCACCGTTGTGTGAGTCGATCCTCGGCTTTAAGTCGAGGCAGTCCAGGGAAACAGGTTTCCCTGGAATGGACTGAGACATCTGGGGGACTCTGGGAGTGGTGGCATGACCTGGAGTTCCTCTGGCCTTTCCTGTGGAGAGCGCCTCCTCTTGAGATGCGACGGAACGCCGGGAATTCTTTCCCCGACCACGCAGGGAAAGGATCCCTCCTCTCGAGCTAGGAAGCGGAAAAGGGGCTCCTAAGGATGAGGGCGGGACTCTCGAGCTTCCTCTCGAGTGGAGACGGGTATGTCGGGGAACTTCTTGAGTTGCAGCAAGGGTGTGAAGGACCCTTTGAAAGTTCCAGAGATTAGGGGTGATAAGCCTCGAGACTCCCTCAGCGGAAATGGCCTCATCTCGCTTGGAGGGGATAACCTCCTGGATTTTCTCGAGTTGCCGAAGGTGCTCTCGGCTTACGACGGGACCTCAGGGGACCCGCTCTAGTGCCCTCAGGAAAGGCCCGTCCCCATGCGAGTTGCGCGTGCGCCTCTAGCGATTCCTCTCCCGTCTATGCCGGGGCCTGAGACCTTGTGTGGAGTCGGTGCCGGAACCTGAGGATTCCTCTCCAGTTCTGACATGGATCTTGGGGTACTTCTGGAGTCTCCCAGGGGAGTCAGTCCTCGTCGCGAGTGTGGCGTGCCCGTGCGCTTTCCTCCCGAGCTATAGCAGCAGTGTCACGCTTCCCTTTGCGTGGATCCAGGGATCTGTGGCTTTCTCTGTAGGCTTTCCCAAAAGGCTTTCCCACTAGGCTTTTCACAGGGCTGTCCCACGTGCCACCGAGGTCTGAGTCGATCCTCGGCTTGAAAGTCGAGGCATTGCGGGGAAAAGAGGTTTCCCTGGAATCGACTGAGACATCTGGGGCTCTGGGAATGGTGGCACGACCCGAGTTCCTCTCGCCTTTCCTGTGGAGAGCGCCTCTTCTTGAGATGCGACGGGAACGCCGGAAATTCTTTCCCCTAGCACGCAGGGAAAGGATCCCTCCTCTCGAGCTATGAGGCTGAAACGGGGCTCTTCTGGTTGTGGGCGGGACTCTCGTGCTTCCTTTCGAGTGGAAACGGGTATGTCGGGGAACTTCTTGAGTTGCAGCAAGGGTGTGAAGGGCCCTTTGGAAGTTCCAGAGGTTAGGTGTGATTAACCTCGAGATGCCTCAGCGCAAATGGGTCTCATCTCGCCTGGAGGGGAGTACCTCCTGGATTTTCTCGAGTTGCGCCAGGTGCTCTCAACTTACGACGGGGACCTCAGGGACCGCTTTGGTGTCCTCAGGAAAGGCCAGTCACCATGCGAGTTGCTCGGAAGCCTCTCGTGATGTCTCTCCCTCTCCAGTGCTGTCTTGGATCTTGACTGGCCTTTCCTGAGGCCACCAGAGCGGGTCCCTGCGGTCCCCGTCGTAAGT
Source organism: Capra hircus (assembly GCF_001704415.2). Classification (NCBI taxonomy): domain Eukaryota; kingdom Metazoa; phylum Chordata; class Mammalia; order Artiodactyla; family Bovidae; genus Capra; species Capra hircus. The sequence continues at coordinate 8,857 of NW_017193903.1, forward strand.
CGAGAGCACCTGCCGCACTCGAGGAAAATCAAGGATGTTCTCCCCTCCAGGCAAAATGAAGCCTATTTCCGCTGACACATCTCAAGGCTAAGCACACTTAAACTCTGGAACTTCAAAGGGTCCTTCATACCCTTGCTGCAAATCAAGAAGTTCCCCGACATACCCGTCTCCACTCAAGAGGAAGCACGATAGTTCCGCCCACATCCAGAGGAGCCCCGTTTCAGCCTCATAGCTCGAGAGGTGGGATGCTTTCGCTGCGTGGTGGGAAAGAATTCCCGGCGTTCCCGTCGCCATCTCAAGAGGAGGCGCTCTCCTCAGGAAAGGCGAGAGGAACTCCAGCGTCATGCCACCATTACCCACAGTCCCCCAGATGTCTCAGTCCATTCCAGGGAAAACTGTTTTCCCTGCACTGGCTCGACTTTCAAGCCGAGGATCGACTCTCACCACGGTGGCATGGACAGCCCTGTGGGAAAGCCTCGTGGGAAAGCATCGAGGGAAAGCCAGATCCATCGAAGGGAAGACGTGAGGAAGTAACACTCCTGCAGGAGCTTCGGAGGAAAGCGCACGTTCCTCCCCCACTCGAGCGAGGTCTGACTCCCTGGGGAGACTCCAGAAGTACCCCAAGATCCATGTCAGCACTGGAGAGGAATCCTCAGGTTCCGCATCGACTCCACACAAGGTCTTATTAGCCCCGGCATTGACGGGAGAGGAATCCCGAAAGGCTCTCTTGCAACT
>NW_017193904.1:0-9589 GCF_001704415.2 Capra hircus
TTTTTTTTTTTTTTTTTTTTTTTTTTTTTTTTTTTTTTTTTTTTTTTTTTTTTTTTTTTTTTTTTTTTTTTTTGAGCGCGGTCCCTGAGCCGTCACGTCTTAAGTTCGAGAGCACCTGCTGCCCAACTCGAGAAAATCCAGGAGGTTCTCCCCTCCAGGCGAGATGAGGCCCATTTACGCTAGACGTCTCGAGGCTAATCACACCTAAACCTCTGGAACTTCCAGAGGGTCCTTCACACCCTTGCTGCAACTCAAGAAGTTCCGAGACATTCCCATCTCCACTAGAGAGGAAGCACGAGAGTTCCGCCCACTTCCAAAGGAGGCCCCGTTTCAGCCTCCTAGCTCGAGAGGAGGGATCCTTTCCCTGCGTGGTCGGGAAAGAATTCCCGGCGTTCCCGTCGCATCTCAAGAGGAGGCGCTCTCCACAGGAAAGGTGAGAGGAACTCCAGGGTCCTGCCACCATTCCCAGAGTCCCCCAGATGTCTCAGTCCATTCCAGGGAAACCTGTTTTCCCTGCACTGCCTCGACTTTCAAGCCGAGGATCGACTCACACCACGGTGGTACGTGGGACAGCCCTGTGGGGAAAGCCTCGTGGTGAAAGCCTCGAGGGAAAGCCACAGATCCCTTGATCCATCGCGAAGGGAAGCGCCGACACTGCTGCTACAGCTCGGAAGGGAAGCGCACGTGCATGACCCCACTCGAGACGAGGACTGACTCCCCTGGGGAGACTCCAGAAGTACCCCAATATCCATGTCAGCACTGGAGAGGAATCCTCAGGTTCCGGCACTGACTCCACACAAGGTCTTAGTCCCCAGCATCGACGGAAGAGGAAACCCGAGAGGCCCCTGTGAGGCCCCCGAGCAACTCGCATGGGGACTTGCCTTTCCTGAGGCCACCAGAGCGGCTCCCTGAGGTTCCCGACGTTAGTCGAGAGCACGTGCCGCAACTCGAGAAAATCCAGGAGGTTCTCCCCTCCAGGCGAGATGAGGCCCATTTCCGCAGAGGCGTCTCGAGGCTAATCACATCTCATATCTGGAATTTCCAAAGGGTCCTTCACACCCTTGCTGCAACTCAAGAAGTTCCCCGACATACCCGTCTCCACTCGAGAAGAAGCACGAGAGTTCCACCCACATCTAGAGGAGCCCGTTTCCGCCTCCTAGCTTGAGAGGAGGGATCCTTTCCCTGCGTGGTCGGGAAAGAATTCCCGGCGTTCCTTTCGCATCTCAAGAGGAGGCACTCTCCACAGGAAAGGCGAGAGGAACTCCAGGGTAGTGCCACCATTCCCAGAGACAACCAGATGTCTCCCAACATTCCAGGGAAACCTATTTTCCCTGCACTGCCTCGACTTTCAAGCCGAGGATCGACTCACACCACGGTTGCATGTGGGACAGCCCTGTGGGAAAGCCTCGTGGGAAAGCCTCGTGGGAAAGCCTCCTTGGAAAGCCCCTGATCCCTTGATTTACGCGAAGGGAAGCGCGACACTGCTGCTAACGCTCGGGAGGAAAGCGCACGTGCATGCCCCCATTCAAGACGAGGACTGACTCCCCTGGGGAGACTCCAGAAGTACCCCAAGATCCATGTCAGCACTGGAGAGGAATCCTCAGGTTCCGACACTGACTCCACACAAGGTCTTAGGCCCCAGCATCGACGGGAGAGGAATCCCGAGAGGCCCCCGAGCAACTCGCATGGGAACTGGCCTTTACTGAGTCCTCCAGAGCGGGTCCCAGGGGTCCCCGTCGTAAGTCGAGAGCACCTGCCGCAACTCGAGAAAATCCAAGAGGTTCTCCCCTCCAGGCGAGATGAGGCCCATTTCCGCTGAGGCGTCTCGAGGCTATTCACACCTAACCTCTGGAAACTTCCAAAGGGTCCTTCACACCCTTGCTGCAACTCAAGAGGTTCCCGACATATCCGTCTCCACTCGAGAGGAAGCACGAGAATCCCGCTCACATCCAGAGGAACCCCGTTTCCGCCTCCTTGCTCGAGAGGAGGGATCCTTTCCTGCGTGGTCGGGGAAGAATTCCCAGCATTCCCGTCGCATCTCAAGAGGAGGCACTCTCCACAGGAAAGGCAAGAAGAACTCCAGGGTCGTGCCACCATTCCCAGAGTCCCGCAGATGTCTCAGTCCATTCCAGGGAAACCTGTTTTCCCTCCACTGCCTCAACATCAAGCCGAGGATCGAGTCACACCACGGTGGCACGTGGGACAGCCCTGTGGAAAAGCCTCGTGGGAAAGCCTCCTGGGAAAGCCTCGAGGGAAAGCCACAGATCCCTTGAGCCACGCGAAGGGAAGCGTGACACTGCTGCTACAGCTCGAGAGTAAAGCGCACGTGCATGCCCCCACTCGAGACGAGGACTGACTCCCCTGGGGAGACTCCAGAAGTACCCAAGATCCATGTCAGCACTGGAGAGGAATCCTCAGGTTCCAGCACCGACTCCACACAAGGTCTTAGACCCCGGCATCGATGGAAGAGGAATCCCGAGAGGCCCCCGAGCAACTCGCATGGGGAATGGTCTTTCCTGAGGCCACCAGAGCGGGTCCCTGAGTCCCCGTCTAAGTCCAGAGCACGTGCCACAACTCGAGAAAATCCAGGAGTTCTCCCTCCAGGCGAGATGAGGCCCATTTCCGCTGAGGTGTCTCGAGGCTAATCACACCTAACCTCCGGAACCCTCTCCGAGTGGAGACGGGATATGTCGGGGAACTTCTTGAGTTGCAGAAAGGGTGTGAAGGATCCTTTGGAAGTTCCTGAGGTTAGGTGTGATTAGCCTCGAGACGCCTCAGCGGAAATGGGCCTCATCTCGCCTGGAGGGGAGAACCTCCTGGATTTTCTCGAGTTGTGGCACGTGCTCTCGGACTTACGACGGGGACCTCAGGGACCCGCTCTGGTGGCCTCAGGAAAGACCATTCCCCATGCGAGTTGCTCGGGGGCCTCTCGGGATTCCTCTTCCATCGATGCCGGGGTCTAAGACCTTGTGTGGAGTCGGTGCTGGAACCTGAGGATTCCTCTCCAGTGCTGACATGGATCTTGGGGTACTTCTGGAGTCTCCCCAGGGGAGTCAGTCCTCGTCTCGAGTGGGGGCATGCACGTGCGCTTTACTCTCGAGCTGTAGCAGCAGTGTCACGCTTCCCTTCGCGTGGCTCAAGGGATCTGTGGCTTTCCCTCGAGGCTTTCCCAGGAGGCTTTCCCACGAGGCTTTTCCACAGGGCTGTCCCACGTGCCACCGTGGTGTGACTCGATCCTCGGCTTGATGTCGAGGCAGTGGAGGGAAAACAGGTTTCCCTGGAATGGACTGAGACATCTGCGGGACTCTGGGAATGGTGGCACGACCCTGGAGTTCTTCTTGCCTTTCCTGTGGAGAGTGCCTCCTCTTGAGATGCGACGGGAATGCCGGGAATTCTTCCCCGACCACGCAGGAAAGGATCCCTCCTCTCGAGCAAGGAGGCGGAAACGGGGTTCCTCTGGATGTGAGCGGGATTCTCGTGCTTCCTCTCGAGTGGAGACGGATATGTCGGGAACCTCTTGAGTTGCAGCAAGGGTGTGAAGGACCCTTTGGAAGTTCCAGAGGTTAGGTGTGAATAGCCTCGAGACGCCTCAGCGGAAATGGGCCTCATCTCGCCTGGAGGGGAGAACCTCTTGGATTTTCTCGAGTTGCGGCAGGTGCTCTCGACTTACGACGGGGACCCCTGGGACCCGCTCTGGAGGCCTCAGTAAAGGCCAGTTCCCATGCGAGTTGCTCGGGGGCCTCTCGGGATTCCTCTCCCGTCGATGCTGGGGCCTAAGACCTTGTGTGGAGTCAGTGTCGGAACCTGAGGATTCCTCTCCAGTGCTGACATGGATCTTGGGGTACTTCTGGAGTCTCCCCAGGGGAGTCAGTCCTCGTCTTGAATGGGGGCATGCACGTGCGCTTTCCTCCCGAGCGTTAGCAGCAGTGTCGCGCTTCCCTTCGCGTAAATCAAGGGATCAGGGGCTTTCCAAGGAGGCTTTCCCACGAGGCTTTCCCACGAGGCTTTCCCACAGGGCTGTCCCACATGCAACCGTGGTGTGAGTCGATCCTCGGCTTGAAAGTCGAGGCAGTGCAGGGAAAATAGGTTTCCCTGGAATGTTCGGAGACATCTGGTTGTCTCTGGGAATGGTGGCACTACCCTGGAGTTCCTCTCGCCTTTCCTGTGGAGAGTGCCTCCTCTTGAGATGCGAAGGGAACGCCGGGAATTCTATCCCGACCACGCAGGGAAAGGATCCCTCCTCTCAAGCTAGGAGGCGGAAACGGGGCTCCTCTAGATGTGGGTGGAACTCTCGTGCTTCTTCTCGAGTGGAGACGGGTATGTCGGGGAACTTCTTGAGTTGCAGCAAGGGTGTGAAGGACCCTTTGGAAATTCCAGATATGAGATGTGATTAGCCTCGAGACGCCTCTGCGGAAATGGGCCTCATCTCGCCTGGAGGGGAGAACCTCCTGGATTTTCTCGAGTTGCGGCACGTGCTCTCGTAATAACGTCGGGAACCTCAGGGAGCCGCTCTGGTGGCCTCAGGAAAGGCAAGTCCCCATGCGAGTTGCTCGGGGGCCTCACAGGGGGCCTCTCGGGTTTCCTCTTCCGTCGATGCTGGGGACTAAGACCTTGTGTGGAGTAAGTGCCGGAACCTGAGGATGCCTCTCCAGTGCTGACATGGATCTTGGGGTACTTCTGGAGTCTCCCCAGGGGAGTCAGTCCTCGTCTCGAGTGGGGGCATGCACGTGGGCTTTCCACCCGAGGCTGTAGCAGCAGTGTCACCATTCTCTTCGCGAGGATCAACGGATCTGTGGCTTTCCCTCGAGGCTTTCCCACGAGGCTTTCCCACGAGGCTTTCCCACAGGGCTGTCCCACGTGCCACCCTTCATGTGAGTCGATCCCCGGCTTGAAAGTCGAGGCAGTGCAGGGAAAATAGGTTTCCCTGGAAGGGACTGAGACATCTGATTGTCTCTGGGATGGTGGCACGAGCTTGCAGTTCCTCTCGCCTTTCCTGTGGAGAGCCCCTCCTCTTCAGATGCGACGGGAACGCCGGGAATTCTTTCCCGACCACGCAGGGAAAGGATCCCTCCTCTCGAGCTAGGAGGCAGAAACGGGGCTCCTCTGGATGTGGCCGGGACTCTCGTGCTTCCTCTCGAGTGGAGATGGGTATGTCGGGGAACTTCTTGAGTTGCAGCAAGGTTGTGAAGGACCCTTTGGAAGTTCCAGAGGTTAGGTGTGATTAGCCTCGAGACGCCTCAGCGAAAATGGGCCTCATCTCGCTTGAAGGGGAGAACCTCCTGGATTTTCTCGAGTTGCAGCAGGTGCTCTCGACTTAAGACGTGGACCTCAGGGACCCGCTCTAGTGGCCTCAGGAAAGGCCAGTTCCCATGCGAGTTGCTCGGGGGCCTCTCAGGGATTCCTCTCCCGTCGGTGCCGGGGCCAAGGCCTTGTGTGGAGTCGGTTCCGGAACCTGAGGATTTCTCTCAGTGCTGACATGGATCTTGGGGTACTTCTGGAGTCTCACCAGGGGAGTCAGTCCTCGTCTCGAGTGGGGGCATGCACGTGCGCTTTCCTCCCGAGCTGTAGCAGCAGTTCACGCTTCCCTTCGCGAGGATCAAGGGATCTGTGGCTTTCCCTCAAGGCTTTCCCACGTGGCTTTCCCACAAGGCTGTCCCACGTGCCACCGTGGTGTGAGTCCATCCTCGGCTTGAAAGTGGAGGCAGTGCAGGGAAAACAGGTTTCCCTGGAATGGACTGAGACATCTGGGGGACTCTGGGAATGGTGGCACGACCCTGGAGTTCCCCTCGCCTTTCCTGTGTTGAGCGCCTCCTCTTGAGTTGCGACGGGAATGCCGGGCATTCTTTCCCGAACAAACAGGGAAAGGATCCCTCCTCTCGAGCTAGGAGGGGGAATCGGGGCTCCTCTGAATGTGGGCGGGACTCTCATGCTTCCTCTCGAGTGGAGACGGGTATGTTTGGGATCTTCTTGAGTTGCAGCAAGGGTGTGAAGGACCCTTTGTAAGGTCCAGAGGTTAGGTGTGATTAGCCTTGAGACACCTCAGTGGAAATGGTCCTCATCTCGCCTGGAAGGGAGAACCTCCTGGATTTTCTCAAGTTGCGGCAGGTGCTCTCGACCCACGACGGGGCCCTCAGGGACCCGCTCTGGTGGCCTCAGGAAAGGCCAGTCCCCATGCAAGTTGTACGGGACCTCTCGGGATTCCTCTCCCGTCGGTGCCGGGGCCAAGGCCTTGTGTGGAGTCGGTTCCGGAACCTGAGGATTTCTCTCCAGTGCTGACATGGATCTTGGGGTACTTCTGGAGTCTCCCCAGGGGAGTCAGTCCTCGTCTCGAGTGGGGGCATGCACGTGCGCTTTCCTCCCGAGCTGTAGCAGCAGTTCACGCTTCCCTTCGCGAGGATCAAGGGATCTGTGGCTTTCCCTCGAGGCTTTCCCACGAGGCTTTCCCACGAGGCTTTCCCACAGGGTTGTCCCACGTGCCACCGTGGTGTGAGTCGATCCTCGGCTTGAAAGTCGAGGCAGTGCAGGGAAAACAGGTTTCCCTGGAATGGACTGAGACATCTGGGGGACTCTGGGAATGGTGGCATGACCCTGGAGTTCCTCTCGCCTTTCCTGTGGAGAGCGCCTCCTCTTGAGATGCGACCGGAACGCCGGGCATTCTTTCCCGACCACGCAGGGAAAGGATCTCTCCTCTCGAGCAAGGAGGCGGAAACGCGGCTCCTCTGGATGTGGGCGGGACTCTCGTGACTCCTCTCGAGTGGAGACGGGTATGTCCGGGAACTTCTTGAGTTGCAGCAAGGGTGTGAAGGACCCTTTGGAAGTTCCAGAGGTTAGGTGTGATTATCCTTGAGACGATTCAGGGGAAATGGTCCTCATGTCGCCTGGAGGGGAGAACCTCCTGGATTTTCTCGAGTTGCGGCAGGTGCTCTCGACTTATGACGCGGACCTCAGGGACCCGCTCTGGTGGCCTCAGGAAAGGCCAGTCCCCAGCGAGTTGGTCGGGGGCATCTCGGGATTCCTCTCTTGTCGATGCCAGGGCCTAAGACCTTGTGTGGAGTCGGTGAAGGAACCTGAGGATTCCTCTCCAGGGCTGACATGGATCTTGGAGTATTGCTGGAGTCTCCCCAGGGGAGTCAGTCCTCGTCTCGATTGGGGGCTTGCACTTGCGCTTTCCTCCCGAGCTGTAGCAGCAGTGTCACGCTTCCCTTCCCTTGGATAAAGGGATCTGTGGCTTTCCCCTCGAGGCTTTCCCACGAGGTTTCCCACAAGGCTTTCCCACAGGGATGTCCCACGAGCCACCGTGGTGTGAGTCCATCTTTGGCCTTGAAAGTCGAGGCAGTGCAGGAAAACAGTTTTCCCTGGAATGGACTGAGACATTTGGGGGACTCTGGGAATGGTGGCACGACCCTGGAGTTCCTCTCGCTTTTCCTCTGGAGATCGCCTGCTCTTGAGATGCGAAAGGAACACCGGGAATTCTTTCCCGACCACGCAGGGAAAGGATCCCTCCTCTCGAGCTAGGAAGCGGAACCGGGCGCTCCTCTGGATGTGGGCGGGACTCTCGTGCTTCCCTCGAGTGGAGACGGGTAAGTCGGGGGAACTTCTTGGAGTTGCAGCAAAGGGTGTGAAGGACCCTTTGGAAGTTCCAGAGTTAGGTGTGATTAGCCTCTAGACGCCTCAGCGGAAATGGGCCTCATCTGGCCTGGAGGGGAGAACCTCCTGGATTTTCTCGAGTTGCGGCAGGTGGTCTCGACTTACAACGGGGACCTATGGGACCCGCTCTGGTGGCCTCAAAGGCCAGTCACCATGCGAGTTGAAGGTGCCTCTCGGTATTCCTCTCCCGTCGATGCCGGGACCTAAGACCTTGTGGAGTCGCGCCAGAACCTGAGGATTCCTCTCCAGTGCTGACATGGATTTGGGGTACTTCTGGAGTCTCCCCAGGGGAGTCAGTCCTCCTCTCGAATTGGGGATGCACGTGCGATTTCCTCTCGAGCTGTAGCAGCAGTGTCACGCTTCCCTTTGCGTGGATCCACAGATCTCTGGCTTTCCCTCGAGGCTTGCCCAGGAGGCTTTCCACAGGGCTGTCCCGCGTGCCACCGTGGTGTGAGTCGATCCTCGGCTTGAAAGTCGAGGCAGTGCAGGGAAAACAGGTTTCCCTGGAATGGACTGAGACATCTGGGGGACTCTGGGAATGGTGGCACGACCCTGGAGTTCCCTTCGCCTTTCCTGTGGAGAGCGCCTCCTCTTGAGATGCAACGGAAATGCCGGGAATTCTTTGCCGACCACGAGGGCAAGGATCCCTCCTCTCTAGCTAGGAGCGGAAACGGGGCTCCTCTGGATGAGGGCGGGACTCTTTCCTCTCGAGTGGAGACGGTATGTCGGGGAACTTCTTGAGTTGCAGCAAGGTGTGAAGGACCCTTTGGAAGTTACAGATGTTAGATGTGATTAGCCTCGAGACGCCTCAGCGGAAATGGGCCTCATATCGCCAGCAGGGGAGAACCTCCTGGATTTTCTCGAGTTGCGGCAGATGCTCTCGACTTACGACGGGGACCTCAGGGACCCGCTCTGGTGGCCTCAGGAAAGGCCAGTCCCCATGCGAGTTGCTCGGGGCCTCTCGGGATTCCACTCCCGTCGATGCCGGCGTCTAAAACCTTGTGTGGAGTCGGTGCCGAACCTGAGGATTCCTCTCCAATGTTGACATGGATCTTGGGTACTTCTGGAGTCTCCCCAGTGGAGTCAGTCCTCGTCTGAGTGGGGGCATGGATGTGCGCTTTCCTCCGAGCTGTAGCAGCAGTGTCACGCTTCCCTTCGCGTGGATCAAGGGATCTGTGGCTTTGCCTTGAGGCTTTCCCACGAGGCTTTGCCACAGGGCTGTCCCACGTTCCACCGTGGTGTGAGTCGATCTTGGCTTGAAAGTCGAGGCAGTGCAGGGAAACAGTTTTCCCTGGAATGGACTGAGACATTTGGGGGACTCTGGGAATGGTGGCACGACCCTGGAGTTCCTCTCGCTTTTCCTCTGGAGATCGCCTGCTCTGAGATGCGAAAGGAACACCGGGAATTCTTTCCCGACCACGCAGGGAAAGGATCCCTCCTCTCGAGCTAGGAAGCGGAACCGGGGCTCCTCTGGATGTGGCGGGACTCTCGTGCTTCTCTCGGAGTGGAGACGGGTATTCGGGGAACTTCTTGAGTTGCAGCAAGGTGTGAAGGACCCTTTGGAAGTTCCAAGGTTACCCTTTTCAGAGTGATTTGCCTCGAGACGCCTCAGCGGAAATGGGCCTCATCTCGCCTGGAGGGGGAGAACCTCCTGGATTTTCTCGAGTTGCGGCTGCTTGCTTCGACTTACGCCGGGGACCTCAGGGACCCGCTCTGGTGGCCTCAGAAAGCCAGTCCCCTGCGAGTTGCTCGGGGGCCCTCGGGATTCCTCTCCGACGATGCCGGGGCCTAAAATCTTGTGTGGAGTCCGGTTCCAGAAGCTGAGCATTCTCCAGTGCTGACAAGGATCTTGGAGTAGTTCTTAAGTCTCCCCAGGGAAGTCAGTCCTCGTCTCGAGTGGGGGCATGCACGTGCGCTTTCCCCGAGCCAGCAGCAGTGTCGC
>NW_017193905.1:0-20959 GCF_001704415.2 Capra hircus
CCTCTTCCTCCACTTAATTCTTCCTACTACACTATAGTTTCTTAATCTAATCTTATATTAATAACTAAGTCTTTCCACGCCAACGCCGTCCACCCTTCGAATTCCCTGGATCCACCGGGGCTGGACCCCGGCAGTCATGGTTTTCTCCCCATCTACTATCAGATGCTCAGGTATCCCAGCCCTTGGGATTGAGAGACAAGGGAAGGACACCTTGACCCAAGTAGACTAGGAACAGAAGCCCCGGTCCTCCCTTCCCGTCTCTCCATGTCCTCATACACGTTTCCGCTTTCTTTTCCAGTCTCCTCGGTGATATGTTCCCCATGCCTCGGGGGATGTGCGTGATGGCAGAGGATGGAATCCTTTTTCGGGGACTTTCCAGATCCACGGCTGCACCCGAATACCCATCATGGCCATCATGTCTTCTGGCATCTTTGCAGGTGACTAAACAAAACCTTGTTTGATCATTTCCTTACCTTGGATATTTCTGGCTGTTTCTCACTCCCTTCCCCACCTTGTCTGTGCCCTCATCCTAGCAGTCATGGCGTTACTCTTCGAGTTCAGCGATCTGGTGGACCTCCTATCAATCGGGACCCTGCTTGCTGACTCCCTCGTGGTTCTTTCTGTCCTTGCCCTCAGGTGAGACTCCACTACACCTTGGCTGGGGGTCATGACTCAAGAGGAGCTAAGATTCTTCTAGCTTCGTGTCCTGCATCTGCTGAAGTTGGAAAGAGTTGGATTAACTGTCTGATATTGGATAAGTATAGGGGCTGCTGTCAATCCTGCCTTAATATCCTTTCACTCGGGTACCAGCCAGATCAGAATTGCAGCAAGAAGGAGAAAACAGAGGAGGAAATTGAGGTGAAGCCTGAAGTCAAAGAAAATCCTCCAGAGCCTGTATCTGAAGCAGGAAATTCAAACATTCTAAAGAGTCTATGGTTCCCTACCAGCACCATCCCACCCAGAAATCTGGCCAGATTGTCAATGGATATGCCTTCCTGTTTGGTGACCAGTGGGACTTCTTTTTGGTGGTATTCTGAAATTGACAGGATGGGTTGGAAATAGGTGTCTATTTCAGGCAAGAAGTAGTAGAGATATGATGGCCCCTCCTGATGTGGGCAGCCTGAGGAGGGGTGTGACCCGAGGTCCTGACATCTTTGTCTTCTGGGTCCAGCCTGTTCTCCTCCACCTTGACCCTTGGAGTTTGTCCTGCTGGCCATCCTGAGCCTGTCCTGGCCCAGTGGCCCAGCCAGGTGTTCTCTGGAGACCCCGTGCTCACAACAGTGGCTGTGCTGCTGCTGTTCATCACTGGGGTCACAGTCATCATCTGGAGGCAGCCCAGAGCCCACTGCTCTTCCATTCAGGGTAGGCGAGGGACTTCCCTGGTGGTCCAGTGGTTAAGAATCTACCTTGCAATGCAGGGCATGTAGGTTAGATTCCAAATCAGGGAACAAATACCCAACCAGGACATGCCACAGGGCAACAAAGCCCACCACAACTAGAGCAGCCTTGGGCCACAACTCAGTTCCGACACAGCCAAATTAATTAATTTTTAAAAGTAAGTGACCTTCTGTGCCCCAACTATCCACCTTGAGTGAATGAAGTCTGCCTGCTTTGAGGTCTAAACATCCTTTGCTGGACATGAGAAGATGGGAAATTGCTGAAGCCAACAGACCCTTCCCTGACCCACACTCAGTGCTTCACACACCCAGTTTCAGTAGGCACTGAACACACAGCTTCAAAAGCGCTGGAGCCTTCCTGCCCACATGTGGGTAGGGTCTCCCTTTCAGACGTCTGGGCTGTGTCCAGGGATGAGCTGACTCTGCCCACAGGCCCTGCTCTGCCTGTCCTCCCTCTGGTGAGCATCTTTGTGAACGTTTCCCTGATGATGCAGATGACCTCTGGAGCCTGGATCCAATTCAGTGTCTGGAATGCCATTGGTAAGTGGTTTTCTGGGATTAAAAGACCTCTCAATGGACTGATCCCCATCTTCTTCCTACCACCACTCCCCTAAACTGTGTCAGACACCCTCATAGGAGACCTAGTGAGCAAGTGTGGGGTTCCCTGGTGTCTCAGTGGTAAAGAATCCACCTGCCAATGCAGGAAATATAAGAGACACAGGTTCAATCCCTGGGTCAGGAGGATCCCTGGAGGAGGAAATAGCAACCCACTCCAGTACACTTGACTGGAGAATACCATGGGCAGAGGAGCATGGAGGGCTATGGTCTGTGGGGTCACAAAAGAGCCAGTCATGACTGAGGAACTGAGCGTGCATACGAGCGTGTACACGAGTGTGTATCAGTAAGGAGAGCACCTATTTTCCCTTCTCACTGTCTCATTTCCCTACTAGGATTTTGCCATATACTCTGGCTATAGGATCCGACACAGCCTGGAGGAGAACAATGAGCAACAGCTTCTAGCCTGCACCTTCCAGACTCCTCACCCAAGCATCCCTGCTGCTGAATCATCTTAACCACAGGACACAGGTGCCATGTGGAGTCCCTCCATCCGCTAGAGGAATCTTCTGGTTCAAGGGGCACTTTGAGCCTCTATGGACAATGAAGGTGCAATGCATTTAGGGACCTATATTTATTGCCAGTGGACAAATGACGTACATGCTGAATAATTTTTAAGTATTCTTTTCAGAACACAATACACATACCAAAGGGCATGCTTTGTGAGTGTTCAGCAAGATGATATTTCACAAAGAATGTATAACAATGTAAGCAGATACTGGAGAAAGAAATAAAATATGAACCTGCTCATGCAAAGCTCCGACTTGTGCTTCTTTTTAGCAAAAATGCAGAGATGGCTGTCTGGGGAGGAAAGGCAGGTGACTGTGTACTGTGTCCAGTGCTGCCCCTGAAATATAGGACAGGAGGCAAGTTGGAAGGAAAAGGAAGGGAACAGATGCCCTGGGCTAACAGTAACACAAGAAAGTTAGGGCGGCTATATTACACCAGAAAGCAGACCCTAAGAAAGGAGAAGAACAGACAGAGCGGATCATGTCATCATGGTGAAATGATCGCTTTTATCTTTCCCCCAGCTTTCTGGAGACACAGTGTCATCTTTTGTAAATGACTATTTCTCTTTACTTTTCTGTCACAGACTCTTGGAGTTACACAGTAGTTGATGATGGAAAGTTCCTAATTGGAAAAAAACCAATACCTGCATTGTCAGAGGTGAGGGAAAGAAGTAGTAAGTAGTGATTTATTGATAAGTGACTACAACTGGGTGGAACTAAAAGACAGGAAAGGAAACGGGATAGTCACGTGAAAGAGTTACTGCAGAACAGAGTGCCTGACACTGAGATTGTGCACATTTAAGATGCTGATAATAATGAACCAGAGGGTTGTTTGCGGGAATAAGCAACTGCAGTAGAGTGAAGGAGGGATACAGGTCAAGAAACTGAGCAGCAAGGTATTAGATGAATGAAAATACAGTGGAGGTGGACGGACAGAATTAGGAATACCACTACCTTGCCAGTTCTCATGACAGTACAGGCTTAGGAAGAAATGAACAGAGATTGAAACTGTCAGGTGAAACTTTGTCGGAAGGGGTTGACATCACCTGTTTGCTGTTCTTCGCTTACTGCTGGGGGCCAACCAGATATCCTGTGCTACCAATATCCTGTAACAGGCAACACTGAACACCGCCCATAAAAGAGCCTTGATGAGAAACTGAATCAACCCTTCCAGGTTCTTCTGGCCGGTCTAAGGATTAAATTAACATGAGATAGCTTAATGGGACAAAAAACCACATGATAGCTCAATAATGTGATGAAGGTGAAAGAGGAGAGTGAAAAAGCTGGCTTACAACTCAACATTCAAAAAACGAAGATCATGGCATCCGGTCCCATCACTTCATGGCAAATAGATGGGGAAACAATGGAAAACAGTGGCAGATTTTATTTTCTTTGGGCTCCAAAATCACTGCAGACGGTGACTGCAGCCATGAAATTAAGACACTTGCTCCTTGGAAGAAAAGCTATGACAAGGCTTCACAGTGAATTAAAAAACAGAGCCATCACTTTGCCGACAAAGGTCCATATAGTCAAAGCTATGCTTTTTCCAGTAGTCATGTTGGATGTGAGAGCTGGACTATAAAGAAAGCTCAGCACTGAAGAATTGATGCTTTTGAACTGTGGTGTTGGTGGAGATGCTTGAGAGTCCCGTGGACTGCAAGGAGATCCAGCCAGTCCATCCTAAAGGAAATCAGTCCTGAATATTCATTGGAAGGACTGATGTTGAAGCTGAAACTCCAATACTTTGGCCACCTGATGGGAAGAGCTGACTCATTGGAAACGACCTTGATGCTGGGAAAGATCAAGGGCAGGAGGAAAAGGGGACGACACAGGATGAGATGGTTGGATGTCATCACCAAACTCAACAGACATGAGTTTGAGCAAACTCTGGGAGCTGGTGATGGACAGGGAAGCCTGCTGTGCTGCAGTCCGCGGACTGAGCGACTGAACAACAATACAGGGGAGACACCAGAGAAAGCTGAGCAACTTGCCAGAATAACCCAATCCTTTCCCTTCCGTCCCGACTTCAGTGAAAGACTCTAGAGAGCGCTGGGGGCAGTGGTCTGGGACTGCCTTAGTAATTTTAGTCATTTTAATTACACATATTAATCAGAATTCTTAACCCTTAGAAACTTTAGTTTCTAGTGAGAAACAAGAAGTAAACAATTGTGAACTATTTGTTATACCAGTACTCCAATCAAAATGAAATAATTTTTTAGATAAAAAAATGCTATCAACTTAAAAAAATCAAAGTATCATTGGTTTACCATATAACATTAGTTTTCCAAATATAGAGCACAGTGATTTGGTATTTTTACAGATGGTACTCCAGTAGAAGTTACACAAGATAATGGCTATAATTCCTTGTGCTCCAAACATATCTTTTGCTGATTATGTATTCAGTTCAGTCACTCAGTCGCGTCTGACTCTTTGCGACCCCACTGACTCCAGCATGCTAGGCCTCCCTGTCCACCACCAACACTCAGAGCTTACTCAAACTCATGTCCACCGAGTTGGTGGTGCCATCCAACCATCTCCCCTGTCGTCCCCTTCTCCTCTTGCCTTGTGTCTCTTAATCCCATACCCTCAATTTGCCCCTTCCCCCTTCCCTCTCTTCACAGATGGCCACTTGTCAGTTTTCTGAGTTGGTGAGGCTGTTTCTGTTTTGCTATATACATTCATTTATACTGTTTTTTCAGATTCTACACATAATATTATACAGCATCTGTAAAAATACCAAAATCACTAGGTAGTGTACCTAAAAGTAATATCAACCAAGTCTGTTTGAATAAATAATGAGTTAGACATCCACTCAGGAGGAAAAGCACCTCTGTGGGTCTGGGGGACACAGCTCCATCTGCCCAAGGAGCCCTGGAGGAGTCGTGTCTGCTGTGCATCTGGGCCACAGGCCGACAGACCTCGCTATGGGCTGCAGGACCTGCAGAACCAGGAAACCTGCACAGACTCCTCTGACGGTGATGCTGCCGGTGGTGGCGGCGGTCATGGTGATGGCGGTGGTGGAAGCCCAGAGATTCTGACCTAGAGATTCCCTGCAAGGGAGGGGATTTGCAGGTCAACCTTCACTCGGAGAAGGCAATGGCACCCCGCTCCAGTACTCCTGCCTGGAAAATCCCATGGACGAATGAGCCTGGTTGGCTGCAGTCCATGGGGTCACTAAGAGTCGCACATGACTGAGCGACTTCACTTTCACTTTTCACTTTCACGCATTGGAGAAGGAAATGGCAACCCACCCCAGGATTCTTGCCTGGAGAATCCCAGGGACGGCGAGCCTGGTGGGCTAGGGTCCATGAGGTTGCAAAGAGTCGGACAGGACTGAAGAGACTGATTAGGCATGCAGCCTTCACTGAGGGAGCGAGGATTCTGGAGTTAAAACAAAACAAAACAAAACAAAGATGTCTGATCAAGGCTTACATAGCAGAAGCTTTCCCCTCCCCCTCACAAGAAACAGCCCATGGGGTTGATGTCCCACCACAGAAAAACCTGGCCTAGTTCTGCAGACATCCCTGGGAACACCTGTTTCTCTACAGCAGCACCGGAGACCTGAGCTGGGGGAACCCCCATGACGAGGGAGAGGAAGGGTTTTGAGGAAGGGTTTTGGTAAAGAGGCTGATAAACACTGTGAAGGGCAAGAAAGTGACCGCTCCCCAGAGGCAGTTCACTGACAAGCGTCTGGGAGCAGCACAACCTGGAACCTCCCTCCTGGGTCCCCGGGCACCCTCAGTGCCCCGGGTGCGAGATCCACCGCGGCCCCCCCCTGCCCCTACTCTTCGGGGTCTCTTAGTGTGACCCTCCCCCTGCAGCCCCCATGGGAGCTCTGGTAGGGAAGGAGCTGGCTCAGAAAACCAGCCCCTGCTATGGGCCAGGGTCCCGCAGACTTGAGGTCTAGCGCCACCTTCTGGAAATCCAAAGACAAGAGGCAGCCTGGTGAGTTTTAAGAGCAGTTCAGTTCAGTTCAGTCCAGTGGCTGAGTCGTGTCTGACTCTGTAACCCCATGGACTGCAGCACGCCAGGCTTCCCTGTCCATCACCAACTCCTGGAGCTTCCTCAGACTCATGTCAATCGAGTCTGTGATGCCAGCCAACCCTCTGTCATCCCCTTCTCCTCCTGCCTTCAATCTTCCCAGCACCAAGGTCTTTTCCAATGAGTGAGCTCTTCACATCAGGCGCTAAAGTATTGGACTTTCAGCTTCAGCATCAGTCCTTCCAATGAATATTCAGGACTGATTTCCTTTAGGATGGACTGGTTGGATCTCCTTGCAGTCCAAGGGACTCTCAAGAGTCTTCTCCAACACCACAGTTCAAAAGCATCAATTCTTCAGCACTCAGCCTTCTTTATAGTCCAACTCTCACATCCATTCATGACTATTGGAAAAACCATAGCTCTGACTAGAAGGACATTTGTCAGCAAAGTAATGACTCTGCTTTTTAATATGCTGTCTAGGTTGGTCATAACTTTCCTCCCAAGGAGCAAGCGTCTTTTACTTTCATGGTTGCAATCACCATGCAATGAGTCAGTTCTTCTCATCCGGCAGCCAAAGTATTGCATCTTTAGCTTCACCAGCAGTTTTTCCAATGAATATTCGGGACTGATTTCTTTTAGGATCGCAGACCAGACAGAAACGCTTAAGAATTCTTCCACAAGAGGGAGCAAGGAAAGTGGAGCAGGTGTAGGGAGAGAAAGACAGGAAACCCCAGGAATTAACACCACCATCAAACAGAATACTCCAGCTCCAGGGAACCACCACAGACTGAAGGACGAGTCTGCTCCTTCAAATGTGAGATGAAAGACTGCAAAAGAATACATAAAAAATCAAGCTGATGTGCCATCACAAATAAAGATACTATGTTTCCAATAAGCTACAACATGGATGAGCCTTGTGGCCATTACTAAGAGAAGGCATCTCCATAGGAAATGACAAAGACCGAAGGTTTCCACTTAAGTGAAGTACCTAGAGGAGGTAGATTAATAGAGTAGAATGGTGATTGCCAGGAACTGCAGGGGAGGAAGAGGGGATTTTTGTTTAATGTGTACAGTTTCAGTTTTGCAAGATGAAAAAAAGCTCAAGAGATTGGTTATACAAACTATGAATGTCCTTAACACTTTTTTTTTTGTCCTTAGCAGTTTTGAACTGGACACTTAAAATGGTTAAAATGGTAAATTTTACGTTACTCATGTTTTATCACACTAAAGACTATCTCAGAACTACCCACTGATGGTTACCACAGAAGAGTCAGGGCTGATAGCTACACTGCACGTGTTTTCCCCCAACTCCAATCTCATCCCAACAACCCAGGGGTGAGGACTGTCTGCTGTGCTCAGGACTCCCCGCTTCGGTTCTTGGAGATGTCTCAGCTCCAGCTCTGCATGGCTTACCCTCAGCCTCCCTGACTGACCCAGGTCTCCAGGCTCTGCTCCAAGGATCCAGCAAGTCTCCAGTCAGCCTCTTCTGTGGGAGACTGGGCACTGAGTTCACGTCCTCCCAAAGAGGCCCCTGCAATCCCAGAGTGCAGGGGGTCAGCCCAGCTCCAGCCTGAGGGTGGAGAGACCCGTTTTCTAGATGAAAGTGTCTGCGCTGTGTCTGTGTGTGTGTGTGTGCAAGGAAACGTGGGGGAGATTAGATCAGTGCTGTGAGACTCTAAGACAATTTTCAGCTCAGTTCAGTTCAGTCGCTCAGTTGTGTCCGACTCTTTGCAATCCCATGAATCGTAGCACGCCAGGCCTCCCTGTCGATCACCAACACCCGGAGTTCACTCAGACTCGCGTCCATCGAGTCCGTGATGCCATCAAGCCGTCTCATCCTTGGTCGTCCCCTTCTCCTCCTGCCCCCAATCTCTCCCAGCATCAAAGTCTTTTCCAGTGAGTCAACTCTTCTCAGGAGGTGGCCAAAGTACTGGAGTTTCAGCTTTAGCATCATTCATTCCAAAGAAATCCCAGGGCTGATCTCCTTCAGAATGGACTGGTTGGATCTCCTTGCAGTCCAAGGGACTCTCAAGAGTCTTCTCCAACACCACAGTTCAAAAGCATCAATTCTTCAGCACTCAGCCTTCTTCACAGTCCAACTCTCACATCTATACATGACTACTGGAAAAACCATAGCCTTGACTAGACGGACCTTAGTCGGCAAAGTAGTATCTCTGCTTTTCAATATGCTATCTGCGGGGGACTGCCCGTGAAGGGTTAAGTCTTGGGAGCTGCTCGGCGTTATGCAGAGCCCTAGGACATGTTCCTAAGCTCCCTGTCCCGCCCCCCTGAAGAATTTATTACCCTTAAGGCTCCAGGACGTTTGGTTCTTGCAACATTTCATAGAAGATAGATTAGCTTATTGATAGAAGATAGATTATCTATTTGTGATGTACACAACGGTAAGGGTCTTGTGATTGTATTTGGAGATTAAGAACAATCTTGTGAATGTCAGAAGTCACGTACTTTATCCTATATATACTGCAGCACAATAAAGGAAGGCATCAGCCATTTTGGTCTGATCCTCTCAACCCCATCTTTTGTCTCTCTCTTATTTTTCTTAGCGGGGACGCTCCGTTCTCTCCCTGTGCAGGTGCGACTCTTGCTTGTGCTGGCCGCGGCAGGTGGCGCCCAACGTGGGGCTCGATTTCGACAGTTTTCCTCGCCACTACTCTTATTAGCTAAAAAGAGTGAGTATATACGTATACAAGTGAATTTAAATTGAGGTGGAGTAGTAAGGTATATAGTTGAGAGTATAAATATGGGACAGACGCATAGTCGTCAATTGTTTGTACATATGTTATCTGTAATGTTGAAACATCGGGGAATTACTGTTTCCAAACCTAAATTAATCAATTTTCTTTCATTTATTGAGGAAGTTTGCCCTTGGTTCCCCAGAGAAGGTACAGTAAATTTAGAAACATGGAAAAAGGTAGGGGAACAAATTCGGGCTCATTATACTCTACATGGCCCTGAAAAGGTGCCTGTTGAAACTTTATCCTTTTGGACACTAATTCGTGATTGTCTGGACTTTGATAATGATGAATTAAAACGTTTAGAAAATTTATTGAAACAGGAAGAAAATCCTCTACATGTTCCTGATCCGGAACCCAGGTATGCTGTTCCCAAGGGAGTTGAAGGCGACCCTCCGTTTTCTAAATTATCGCGTCCTTCAGATAATGATGATTCACTTTCATCCACAGATGAGGCGGAATTAGACCAAGAAGCTGCTAAATACCATCAAGAAGATTGGGGTTTTTTAGCACAAGAAAAGGGGGCATCAACATCTAAAGATGATTTGATTGAATGTTTAAAAAACCTCACTGTTGCTTTACAGAGTTCCGGAATTAAGCTTCCCATTAGCAACTCTAAATCTCCTTCTGCTCCGCCTCTGCCCCTGCCTATGCTCCTTCCATTATAGCAGGTCTCGATCCCCCTCCGGGGGTCCTCCTCCTCCTCCTCCTCCTCCATCTGAGATTGTGTCTCCGCTGCAAAAGGCATTGAAACAAGCACAACGACTTGGTGAGGTCATCTCCGACTTTTCTTTTGCCTTTCCTGTCTTTGAAAATAACAACCAGCGTTTTTATGAAGCTCTGCCTTTCAAACAATTAAAAGAGTTAAAGATTGCTTGCTCACAATACGGTCCTACCGCTCCATTCACTATTGCTATGATAGAAAGTTTGGGTACTCAAAATCTACCCCCAAATGATTGGAAACAAATAGCTAGGGCCTGTCTTTCGGGGGGAGATTATTTACTATGGAAATCTGAATATGCTGAACAGTGTGCTCGTATAGCCGATGTCAATCAGCAACAAGGTGTACAAACTTCCTACGAAATGTTGGCTGGTGAAGGTGCTTTCCAGGCTACTAATACTCAACTTAACTTTTTACCTGGTGCATATCCACAAATATCAAATGCGGCTCGACAGGCATGGAAAAAACTTCCTAACTCTAGTATTAAGACAGAAGATCTCTCAAAAGTCCGACAGGGACCTGATGAGCCTTATCAGGACTTCGTGGCACGGCTCTTAGACGCTATAGGTAAGATAATGTCAGATGAAAAGGCTGGGATGGTATTTGCAAAACAATTGGCTTTTGAAAATGCTAATTCTGCCTGTCAAGCTGCTTTACGACCTTATAGAAAAAAGGGAGATCTGTCTGATTTTATTCGCATTTGTGCTGACATTGGACCCTCCTACATGCAAGGTATTGCTATGGCAGTGGCATTACAAGGAAAAAGCATTAAAGAGGTACTTTTTCAGCAACAGGCCAAGAACAAGAAAGGATATCAAAAGTCAGGTAATTCGGGTTGCTTTGTTTGTGGTCAACCTGGCCATCGGGCTGCAGTGTGCCCTCAAAAACGACAAATCCCTGCTAATACTCCTAATTTATGCCCACGATGTAAAAAGGGGAAGCATTGGGCCCGGGATTGTCGTTCCAAAACGGATGTTCAAGGTAATTCTTTACCCCCGGTTTCGGGAAACTGGGTGAGGGGCCAGCCCCTGGCCCCGAAACAATGTTATGGGGCAACACTGCAGGTTCCAAAAGAACCATTGCAGACCTCTGTCGAGCCACAAGAGGCAGCGCAGGATTGGACCTCTGTGCCACCTCCTACACAGTATTAACACCCGAGATGGGGGTTCAAACCCTTGCCACAGGAGTGTTTGGGCCTTTACCTCCAGGAACTGCTGGACTGCTTTTGGGGCGCAGCAGTGCGTCTTTAAAAGAAATGCTTATTCATCCTGGTGTGATTGACTCTGATTATACAAGAGAGATAAAAATATTAGCCTCCGCTCCTAACAATTATTGTAATCAATGCAGGACAACGTATAGCTCAACTCCTTTTAGTTCCATTAGTTATACAAGGAAAAACAATTAACCGAGATCATCAAAAAAGAGGCTTCGGGTCCTCTGATGCCTATTGGGTGCAAAATGTTACCGAGGCACGACCAGAACTTGAGCTACGCATTGATGGTAAGCTTTTCCGCGGAGTGCTTGATACAGGGGCCGATATTAGCGTTATTTCTGAAAAATACTGGCCTACTACATGGCCTAAACAAATAGCTATTTCCACTCTTCAGGGTATTGGCCAAACTACCAATCCAGAACAAAGTTCGTCCCTTCTTACTTGGAGGGATAAAGATGGCCATACAGGCCAATTTAAGCCTTATATTCTGCCCCATCTTCCAGTTAATCTATGGGGGCGTGATATATTAAGCAAAATGGGTGTTTATTTATATAGTCCTTCACCCACCGTAACAGAATTAATGTTGGATCAGGGCTTACTCCCAAACCAAGGTTTGGGTAAACAACATCAAGGCATCATTTTACCCCTTGATTTAAAATCGAATCAAAGTCGAAAGGGCTTGGGGTGTTTTCCCTAGGGACCTCTGATTCTCCTGTGACACATGCCGATCCTATTGATTGGAAATCTGAGGAACCGGTATGGGTCGATCAGTGGCCCCTAACACAAGAGAAACTTTCTGCCGCACAACAGCTGGTGCAGGAACAGCTGAGACTTGGGCATATTGAACCTTCTACCTCTGCGTGGAATTCCCCAATTTTTGTTATCAAAAAGAAGTCAGGAAAATGGAGGTTGCTACAAGACCTTTGTAAGGTAAATGAAACGATGATGCATATGGGAGCCCTACAACCTGGGTTGCCCACTCCTTCCGCTATACCTGACAAATCCTATATCATTATTATAGATTTAAAAGATTGTTTTTACACTATTCCTCTTGCACCTTAAGATTGTAAAAGATTTGCCTTTAGTTTGCCCTCTGTTAATTTTAAAGAACCTATGCAACGCTATCAATGGAGAGTCCTCCCACAAGGAATGACTAATAGCCCTACATTATGTCAAAAATTTGTTGCTACAGCATTAGCTCCCGTTCGTCAACGTTTTCCTCAGTTATATTTAGTTCATTATATGGACGATATATTACTAGCTCATGCTGACGAACATCTATTGTATCAAGCTTTTTCTATTCTAAAGAAACACTTGAGTCTTAATGGTCTTGTCATAGCTGATGAAAAAATTCAAACTCATTTTCCCTATAATTATTTGGGTTTCTCCTTATATCCTCGCGTTTATAATACCCAATTAGTAAAATTACAGACTGACCATTTAAAAACTCTAAATGATTTCCAAAAACTTCTAGGAGACATTAATTGGATACGCCCTTATTTAAAACTACCCACTTATACCTTGCAGCCTTTATTTGATATCCTTAAAGGTGACTCTGACCCTGCGTCACCCCGAACACTTTCTTCAGAAGGACGATCAGCCTTACAATCAATAGAAGAAGCTATTAGACAACAACGGATTACTTATTGTGATTACCAACGGCCATGGGGTTTGTATATACTTCCTACCCCTCGAGCACCCACAGGGGTTCTTTATCAAGATAAACCTTTGCGATGGATATATCTATCTGCTACTCCAACTAAACATCTGCTCCCTTACTATGAGCTTGTTGCAAAAATTGTAGCAAAAGGACGTCATGAGGCCATCCAATATTTTGGTATAGAACCCCCTTTCATTTGTATTCCTTATGCTTTAGAACAACAAGATTGGCTTTTTCAATTTTCAGATAATTGGTCTATAGCTTTTGTAAACTACCCAGGACGGATTACTCATCATTATCCTTCTGATAAATTGTTACAATTTGCTAGCTTTCATGCCTTTATTTTTCCAAAAATAGTTCGCCGACAACCCATTCCTAAAGCGACACTTATATTTACAGATGGATCTTCTAATGGTACTGCAGCTTTAATTATTAACCATCAAACTTATTATGCACATACCAGTTTCTCTTCTGCCCAGGTTGTGGAATTATTTGCAGTCCATCAAGCATTGCTAACTGTATCCACTTCCTTCAATTTATTTACAGACAGCTCCTATGTGGTCGGTGCCCTACAGATGATTGAAACTGTTCCAATTATCGGCACAACCTCTCCTGAAGTTCTTAACTTATTTAAATTAATTCAACAGGCCCTCCACCGTCGTCAATACCCGTGTTTCTTTGGGCATATTCGTGCGCATTCCACCTTTCCTGGTGCCTTAGTACAAGGCAATCACACTGCGGACGTTCTTACTAAACAAGTGTTTTTTCAATCAGCTATCGATGCAGCCAAAAAATCTCACAACTTACATCATCAAAATAGTCATTCTTTACGGTTACAATTTAAGATTTCCCGTGAAGCTGCATGACAAATCGTAAAATCTTGCTCTACCTGTCCTCAATTCTTTGTTCTCCCTCAATATGGTATTAACCCTCGAGGTTTACGCCCTAATCATCTCTGGCAAACAGATGTCACTCACATTCCTCAATTTGGGCGTCTTAAATATGTTCATGTCTCTATTGACACTTTTTCCAATTTTCTCATGGCCTCCCTTCATACTGGAGAATCGACACGTCACTGTATTCAACATTTGCTGTTTTGCTTTCTATTTCAGGAATCCCACAAACCCTTAAAACAGATAATGGACCTGGTTATACTAGCCGCTCTTTTCAACGTTTTTGTCTTTCCTTCCAAATCCATCATAAAACAGGAATTCCCTATAACCCGCAGGGACAAGGTATTGTGGAACGAGCCCATCAGCGTCTCAAACATCAACTATTAAAACAAAAAAAGGGGAATGACTTGTATAGCCCCTCACCGCATAATGCCTTGAATCATGCTCTTTATGTTCTAAATTTTTTAACTTTAGATGCAGAAGGCAATTCAGCAGCCCAACGTTTTTGGGGAGAACAGTCCTCATGCAAAAAACCACTCGTACGATGGAAAGATCCACTTACCAATCTGTGGTATGGGCCAGACCCTGTATTAATATGGGGACGCGGGCATGTTTGTGTTTTTCCACAGGATGCCGAAGCGCCGCGCTGGATCCCGGAGAGGCTGGTACGCGCGGCGGAGGAACTCCCTGACACATCAAATGCACCACATGACACTGAGCGAGCCCACGAGTGAGCTGCCTACCCAAAGGCAGATTGAGGCGTTGATGCGATATGCTCAGAATGAGGCTCATGTACAACCTCCGGTGACGCCTACCAATATAGTGATCATGTTATTATTATTGTTACAGCGGATACAAAACGGGGCGGCTGCGGCTTTTTGGGCATACATTCCCGATCCACCTACGATTCAATCATTAGGATGGGATAAAGAAGTAGTACCTGTCTATGTCAATGATACAAGTCTTTTGGGAGGAAAATCAGATATTCATATTTCTCCCCAGCAAGCTAATATCTCTTTTTATGGTCTTACTACACAATATCCTATGTGCTTTTCTTATCAATCACAACATCCTCACTGTATACAGGTGTCAGCTGATATATCTTATCCTCGAGTGACTATTTCTGGCATTGATGAAAAAACCGGAAAAAGATCATACCGTGACGGAACCGGACCTCTCGACATTCCGTTTTGCGACAAACATCTAAGCATCGGCATAGGAATAGACACTCCTTGGACTTTATGTCGAGCCCGGGTTGCATCGGTGTACAACATTAACAATGCCAATACCACCTTTTTATGGGATTGGGCACCTGGGGGAACACCTGATTTCCCTGAAAATCGAGGACAGCATCCACCCATTTTCTCTGTAAAGACTGCTCAAGTATATCAAACAGAACTGTGGAAACTTTTGGCTGCTTTTGGTCATGGCAATAGTCTATATTTACAATCCAATATTAGTGGGAGTAAATATGGTAATGTAGGAGTTACAGGGTTTTTATATCCCAGAGCTTGTGTCCCTTATCCATTCATGCTGATACAAGGCCATGTGGAAATAACACTGTCATTGAATATTTATCATTTAAATTGTTCTAATTGCATACTTACCAATTGCATAAGAGGTGTTGCTAAAGGAGAACAAGTTATAATAGTAAAACAACCTGCTTTTGTAATGTTACCTGTTGAAATAACTGAAGCTTGGTATGACGAGACTGCTTTAGAATTGCTACAACGCATTAACACGGCTCTTAGCCGCCCTGAAAGAAGTGTGAGCCTGATTGTTCTGGGTATAGTATCTTTAATCACCCTTATAGCAAATGCTGTCACCGCTTCTGTATCTTTAGCACAATCCATTCAAGCTGCTCATACTGTAGATTCCTTGTCATATAATGTTACTAAAGTAATGGGAACACAAGAAGATATAGATAGAAAAATAGAAGATAGACTATCAGCTTTATATGATGTGGTTAGAGTTCTAGGAGAACAAGTTCAGAGCATTAGTTTCCGCATGAAAATCCCAATGTCATGCTAATTATAAGTGGATTTGTGTTACAAAAAAGGCTTATAATGCATCTGATTTCCCGTGGGATAAGGTGAAAAAACATCTACAAGGAGTATGGTTTAATACTAATGTTTCTCTAGATCTATTGCAATTGCATAATGAAATTCTTAATATTGAAAATTCTCCAAAAGCTACTTTAAATATAGCTGATACTGTTGATAATTTCTTACAAAATTTATTTTCTAACTTCCCTAGCCTTCATTCACTGTGGCGAAGCATAATTGCTGTGGGCGCGGTTCTGACTGTTGTGCTTATCAAAATTTGTCTAGCTCCTTGTCTTATTCGTAGTATTGTTAAAGAATTTCTACATATGAGAGTTTTAATACATAAAAATATGTTGCAACACCGACATCTTATGGAGCTTTTAAAAAATAAAGAGAGGGGAGCTGCGGGGGACTGCCCGTGAAGGGTTAAGTCTTGGGAGCTGCTCGGCGTTATGCAGAGCCCTAGGACATGTTCCTAAGCTCCCTGTCCCGCCCCCCTGAAGAATTTATTACCCTTAAGGCTCCAGGACGTTTGGTTCTTGCAACATTTCATAGAAGATAGATTAGCTTATTGATAGAAGATAGATTATCTATTTGTGATGTACACAACGGTAAGGGTCTTGTGATTGTATTTGGAGATTAAGAACAATCTTGTGAATGTCAGAAGTCACGTACTTTATCCTATATATACTGCAGCACAATAAAGGAAGGCATCAGCCATTTTGGTCTGATCCTCTCAACCCCATCTTTTGTCTCTCTCTTGTTTTTCTTAGCGGGGACGCTCCGTTCTCTCCCTGTGCAGGTGCGACTCTTGCTTGTGCTGGCCGCGGCACTATCTAGGTTGGTCATAACTTTTCTTCCAAGACAATTTTATTCATGTTCAAATAATACAATCGATTAATTACCCTTAAGTGGGGCTTATGATGTGGACACTGATTTCAGGCTCCTGTATTCTTCTGGCCCTTGGAATCTATGGGTTTGTCCTCTTCTGCAGATATTGGGGTAACTGTAAGGGACCAAATTCTTGCTGACTTATATTCAGTCCCCTTTGGGTTTCCTACACCCAGTAACTGTGTGAAGCTTGTTCTGTTACTTATCATGGGCAGCAATTTTTTTTAATGGTGGTAAAATACACATCACATAACATTAACCAACTTAACCGTTTTAAGTATACAGTGCAAAAATGGTAAGGATATTTACGTGGTTGTGCACCCAGTCCCTGGAACACTTTCACCGGTGTCCCCATTGAACGATGACTCCCCAGCTCCCCCTTTACCTCAGCCCCTGGCCGACCACCTTCTGCATTTGTCTCCATGGCTTGACTCTGTCAGGACTTCATAGACGTGGAACCATGCGATATTTGCATTTTTGTGACCGGCTTAGGTCACTCAGCATAATGTCCTCCAAGTAGGTCCACAATGCAGCATGCGCCAGAAGTTCCTGCCTTTTTAAGGTAGTAATATTCCACTGTGGGCATAGACCACCCTGTGTTTATTCATTCCTTCCTGGATGAATATTTGTGTTGCTTCTAACTTTCAACTTTCCAACTTGCCAGAAGAATCCTGAGGATAGAGGAATCTGGCAGGCTGCAGTCATTGGGGTCGCAAACAGTCGGATACGACTGAGTGACTTTAATTTTCAACTTTCAGCTCCTATGAATAATGCTGCTGTGATCCTGGGGGCACAGATATCTCTTTGAGAGTCTATTTTCATTTCTTGGAGGTGTACTTGCTGAAATGGAATTGCTGGATTCTTGCAAATTATTTTTAACTTTGGAGCAACCACCATAGGTTATCCAGGGCAGGTGTGTCTATAACACACCTACAGGGCTCATCAGCAGAATTTAAAGAAGAAGAAAACACAGGTCCAGAGAACTAAATGACTTCCTCAAAGGCACAAGGTGTTGGCGGGACCAAGATTCTAATCAGAGCTTCCTGGCTCTTTGAATGCTTGCTCTGAACCAAAATGCTAAACTTGGACTTTGGAGTCACAGCGGCGGAAGCCGCCTAGCAGGTAACTTCTGTAACTGGATCAGTCTAGCCTTGCAGAGCCCTGTAGTGAGCTGTGTCTCATGCCTCAAAGAGCAGGACACAGAGCTATTTCTGATTCAGAATGGAGACTAGGCCTCTCGCCCTCCCGGCCGCATTTGTTTGTTTGGAATATAATTGCTTTACAATGTTGTGTTGGTTTCTGCTGTACAACAACATGAATTAGCCATCTGTTTTCATTGATCCCGTCCCTCCTTAACCGCCCGCTCCCTCCGCCCGCATCCCACGCTCTAGGTCATCACAGAGCCCCAGCTGAGCTCCGTGTGCTATAGAGCAGCTTCCCACAAGCTGTCTATGTTACACATGGCCGTGTAGATGTCGAGGCTACGATTTCAGTTTGTTCCCCACCTCGCCCCGCCCTGAGTGCACAAGTCCGTTTTCTGCTTTTGCTCCTCCATTCCTAACCTGTAAATAGATTCAGCAATACCGTTGTTTTTTTTAAGATTCCATATACTTGCATTAATATACACTAGGTCCTGTCACACAGAGTGAAGTAAATTAGAGACAGGCCACTCTGGTGTGTGTGGGGGGGACATTGGGGGAGAATGGATACATGAATATATATGGCTGAGTCCCTTCGCTTTTCACCTGAAACTGTCACAACATTCTTAACTGGCTATACCCCAATACAAAATAAAATGGTTTTTTTAAAGAGAAAAGAAAAAAAGAGGCCACTCTGGTTTGCTGATTTGACTGAACTGGCCTAGAGTCTGTCCCTCCCTACAAATTCCATTTCATTCTACCCCAAAGCAGAGTTCCAATCTAATGTCAGTCTGCAAACAATGCAACAGAAAGCTAGCAGGTTTCAGGATCCTTGTGGAAGAAATGTTGTGGAGTCTGAGTTCTTCTGATCAGCAAGCCCCTTCAAAGACACTTCGTCCTATCCAAGAAGGTAGAGAATAATGACGATAATAACCTCCCCTGAATTACACAGGACAGCGGATCGCGAAGCCATTCTGACTGCGGTGTGAAAGTGCCCGTACCTCATTGTGGTTTTGATTTGCCATTCTCTAATTAATGGAATTGATGTTTTGAGCATCTTTTCATGCTGTTTGTTAGCCCATCCCGTTATGTCTTCGTTTGGAGAAATGTCTATTTACGTCTCTTGCCCATTTTTGCACTTGGGCCGCTCGTTTATTTTTCTGCCGAATTGAGCTGCATAAGTTGCTTGTATTATTTTTGAGAATAGTTGTTTGTCAGTTGCTTCATTTCCTATTATTTTCTGCCCATTCAGAAGGCTGTCTTTTCACTTGCTTATGTTTTCCTTTGTTGCTGCAGAAAGCTGTTTTAATTTTTAATTAGCATCCCATTTGCTTTATTTTTGCTTTTATTTTTCCAGTTATTCTGGGAGGTGGATCATAGAAGCATCCTGCTGTGATCTATGTCGCAGAGTGTATTGCCGTATATTCTCCTCTAGCGAGTTTTATAGCTTTCTGGCTCTTACATTTTAGATCTTTAATCCATTTTGAGTTATTTTGTGAATGGTCTTAGAAAGATGATCTAGTTTTCATTTCTTTTTACAAGTGCGTTGACCAGTTTTCCAGCACCACTGTGAAAAGAGATTGTTCTTGTACTCCATTGTATATTCTTGCCTCCTTTGTCCCAAGATAAGGCTGTCCATATGTTGTGCGCGATTTATCTCTGCGCTTTCTATTTTGCTTCCAATTGATCTATATTTCTTCTTTGTGCCAGTACCATACCTGTCTTTGATGACTATGGCTTTGTAGTAGAGCCTAAGTCAGGCCAAGTATCCTCCAGTTCCATTCCTCTTTTCTAAATTGCTTTGGCTATTCTAGCCGGTTTTTTTGCTATATTTCCAACAAATCTTCAATAATTTGTTCTAGTTCTGTGAAAAATATGGCTGGTAGCTTAATAGGCGATTGCCCGTGAATTTTGTAAATTGCTTGGTAGGTATACTCATTTTCATTATATTGCATTCTTCGATCCATTGAACATGCGTATATTTCTCCCATCTATAGTGTCCTCTTTGATTTCTTTCACCAGTTTTTTATAATTTTCTATGTATAGTCTTTAGGTTTCTTTAGTAGAATATATTCCCTTAAGTATTCTTATTTTCTTTTCGTTGCAAATGGTGAATTGCGCAATTGTTTTCCTTAATTTCTGGTTTTCTACGTCTTCTCATTATTATCTATACGGTAATGCACAGGGATCTTCTGTGTGTTGATTTTATATCCTGCGCATTCTACCTATACTTCATTGGATTAGCTCTTAAGTAATTTTCTGGTGGAAGTCTTAGGCGTTGTTCATATGTAGAGGATTATTATCTGCAAACAGTGAAAGGTTTTACTTTTTCTTTTCCCTATTTGGATTCCTTTGTTTTCTTTTCAACTCTCCCAGTCTTGATGACCTCTCTGGTCCCTTTAATCTCAGATGGTTCTGGGGCTGCCCTCCCTCGATCAGCAACTGCGCGAATAACTGCCCTTTGCGAACCATGGAAGGTCAATCACAGGCCGCGAGTCTTGCCTACAAGAAACAGCGGGACAGAAAGGCCCTGTCCTGGGGAGCCCCACCGGGCAAGACGAGAGAATAGACTTGTGGGGAGGAGACGGGTGGGTGAATTGAGAGTCGCACTGAATACACACACTTCCCTGTGTTAAAGCACAGAGCTAGCGGGGATTGCTTATCTATCAGGGAGCTCATTCCCTCTCTGTGCCTGACTATAAGGGGGTCTGCAGGAGGGGAGGTAGGCTCAAGGGGCAGGGATATATGTATGCATTATGTCGGCTCAGTTGAGCTTTTGTATGGCAGAAAACCAGCCAACAACACTGTACCCTCAATTAAAAAATAAAGAAGCGCAGAAAGACTTCCTTGGGACTCTCACACAATAACAAATCAAATTTGTTAATCTGTCTCATGTTTCAAATTAATTATCTTAGATCGGTGAAAGAACCTAGAAAGCAAAGTTTTCTGCTTCCTCAGAACAAAAGATGCCAGCACAGCTCCCAGGCACATGCAGTAGCTGCTTAATCGGTAAAGCTGAGTGGATAAAATGGTGATTTTTCCATTGAAATCAACCTGCTCTGCTGGTTCACATCCAAGCTCCCGCCACTTCTTCAGCTGCGTTCTGATTTTGCCACACAAGTGCCTACCATCTCTTATCTTG
>NW_017193906.1:0-9589 GCF_001704415.2 Capra hircus
CGTGCGGAAAGCCTCGGGGGAAAGCCCCTGACCCCTTGATCCACGCGAAGGGAAGCGTGACACTGCTGTTACAGCTCGGAGGAAAGCGCAACTTCATGCCCCACTAGAGAGGAGGACTGACTCCTGGGGAGACTCCAGAAGTTCCCCAAGATCCATGTCAGCACTGGAGAGGAATCCTCAGGTTCGGCACCGACTCCACACAAGGTCTTATGCAGCGGCATCACGGGAAAGAGGAATCCCGAGAGGCCCCCGAGCAACTCGCATGGGGACTGGCCTTTCCTGAGGCCACCAGAGCGGGTCCCTGAGGTCCCCGTCGTAAGTCAAGATCACCTGCCCGCACTCGAGAAAATCCAGAGGTTCTCCCCTCCAGGCGAGATGAGGCCGATTTCCGCTGAGGCGTTTCGAGGCTAATCACATCTAACATTTGGAACATCCAAAGGGTCTCTCACACCCCTGGCTGCAACTCAAGAAGTTCCCGACATACCCGTCTCCACTCGAGAGGAAGCACGAGAGTCCCGCCCACATCCAGAGGAGCCCCGTTTCCGCCTTCTAGCTCGAGAGAGGGATCCTTTCCCTGCGTGTTCGGGAAAGAATTCCCGTTCCATCGCATCTCAAGAGGAGGCGCGCTCTCCACAGGAAAGGTGAGAGAAGAATTCCAGGGTCGTGCCACCATTCCAGAGTCGCCCAGATGTCTCAGTCCATTCCAGGGAAACCTGTTTTCCCTCCACTGCCTCGACTTTCAAGGCGAGGATCAACTCACACCACGGTGGCACCTGGGACAGCCCTGTAGGAAAGCCTCGTGGAAAGCCTAGAGGAAAGCCCGTGATCCCTTGATCCACCCTAAGGAAGAGTGACACTGCTGCTACAGCTCGGAGGAAAGCGCACCTGCATGCCCCCACTCGAGACGAGGACTGACTCCTGGGGAGACTCCAAAACTACCCCAAAATCCATGTCAGTACTGGAGAGGAATGCTCAGATTCCGGCTCCAACTCCACACAAGGTCTTAGGACCCGGCATCGTCGGAGGGGAATCCGGAGAGGCCCCCGAACAACTCGTAATTGGACTAGCCTTTCCTGAGGCCACCAAGCGGGTCCCTGAGGTCCCCGTCGTAAGTCGAGAGCACCTGCGCTACTCGAGAAAATCCAGGAGGTTCTCCCCTCCTGCGAGATGAAGCCCATTTCCGCTGAGGCGTCTTGAGGCTAATCACATCTAATATCTGCGAACTTCCAATGTGTCCTTCACACCCTTGCTGCAACTCAAGAACTTCCCCGACATACCCGTCTCCACTCGAGAGGAAGCACGATGGTCCCGCCCACATCCTGAGGATCCCCGTGTCCGCCTCCTATCTCGAGAGGAGAGATCCTTTCCCTGCGTGGTCGGGAAACAATTCCCCGCGTTCCCGTCGCATCACAAGTGGAGGCGCTCTCCACAGGAAAGGCGAGAGGAACTCCAGGGCCGTGCCAGCATTCCCAGAGTCCCCCAGATGTCTCAGTCAATTCCAGGGAAACCTGCTTTCCCTGCACTGCCTCGACTCTCAAGCCGAGGATTGACTCACACCACGGTGGGCACGTGGGACAGCCCTGTGGGAAAGCCTCGTGGGGAAAGCCTCCCTGGGAAAGCCTCGAGAAAAAGCCACCGATCACCTTGATCCACGCGAAGGGAAGCGCCGACAGTGCTGGCTACAGCTCGAGAGGAAAGCGTACGTGCATGCCCCCACTCGAGACAAGGACTGGCTCCCCTGGGGAGACTCCAGAAGTACCCCAAGATTCACGTCAGCACTGGAGAGGAATCCTAAAGTTCCGGCACCAACTCCACACAAGGTCTTAGGCCCCAGCATCGACGGGAGAGGAATCCCCAGAGGCTGCCGAAACAACTCGCATGGGGCCTGGCCTTTCCTGATGCCACCAGAGCGGGTACCTGAGGTCCCCGTCGTGAGTCGAGAGCACTTGCCGCAACTCGAGAAAATCCAGGACGTTCTCCCCTCCTGGCAAGATGAGGCCCATTTCCGCTGAGGCGTCATGAGGCTAATCAAATCTAACATCTGGAACTTCCAAAGGGTCCTTCACACCCTTGCTGCAACTCAAGAAGTCCCCGAAATACCCGTCTCCACTAGAGAGGAAGCACGAGAGTCCCGCCCACATCCAGAGGAGCCCCATTTCTGCCTCCTAGCTCGAGAGGAGGGATCCTTTCCCTGCGTGGTCGGGAAAGAATTCCCGGTGTTTCCGTCGCATCTCAAGGGGAAGCGCTCTCCACAGGAAAGGCGAGAGGAACTCCATGGGTCGTGCCACCATTCCCAGAGTCCCACAGATGTCTCAGTCCGTTCCAGGGAAACCTGTTTTCCCAGCACTGCCTCGACTTTCAAGCCGAGCATCGACTCACACCACGGTGGCTCGTGGGACAGCACTGTGGAAAAGCCTCGTGGGAAAGCCTCGAGGGAAAGCCACAGATCCCTTGATCCACGCGAAGGGAAGCGCCACACTGCTGCTACAGTTCAGGAGGAAAGCGCACGTGCATGCCCCCACTCGAGTACGAGGACTGACTGCCCTGGGGAGACTCCAGAAGTAACCCAAGATCCATGTCATCCCTGGAGAGGAACCTCAGGTTCCGGCACCGAATCCACTCAAGGTCTTAGGCCCCGGCATCGACGGGAGAGGAATCCCGAGAGGCCCCCCGAGCAACTCGTAATTGGACTAGCCTTTCCTGAGGCCACCAAAGCGTGTCCCTGAGGTCCCCGTCGTAATTCGAGTGCACCTACCGCAACTCGAGAAAATCCAGGAGGTTCTCCCCTCCAGGCGAAATGAGGCCCATTTCCGCTGATGCGTCTCGAGGCAAAAGACACCTAACATCTGGAACTTCCAAAGGGTCCTTCACACCCTTGCTGCCACTCAAAAAGTTTCCAGACATACCCGTCTCCACTCGAGAGGAAGCGCGAGAGTCCCGACCACATCCAGAGGAGCCCCGTTTCCGGCCTCCTAGCTCGAGAGGAGGGATCCTTTCCCTGCGTGGTCGGGAAAGAATTCCCGGCGTTCCCGTCGCATCTCAAGAGCAGACGCTCTCCACAGGAAAGGCGAGAGGAACTCCAGGGTCGTGCCACGATTCCCAGAGTCCCCCAGATGTCTCAGTCCATTCCAGAGAAAACTTTTTTCCCTGCACTACCTCGACTTTCAAGCCGAGGATTGACTCACACCACGGTGGCACGTGAGACAGCCCTGTGGAAAAGCCTCGTGGGAAAGCTTCGTGGGAAATCCTCGAGGGAAAGCCACAGATCCCTTGATCCATGCAAAGGGAAGTGCGACACTTCTGCTCCAGCTCAGGAGGAAAGCGCACGTGCAAGCCCCCACTCGAGACGAGGACTGACTTCCCTGGGGAGACTCCAGAAATACCCCAAGATCCATGTCAGCACTGGAGAGGAATCCTCAGGTTCCGGCACTGACTCCACACAAGGTCTTAGGCCCTAGCATTGACGGGAAAGGAATCCCGAGTGGCCCAAGAGCAACTCGCATGGGGACTGGCCTTTCCTGAGGCCACCAGAGCAGGTCGATGATGTCCCCGTCGCAAGTCGAAGAGCACCTGCCGCAACTCGAGAAAATCCAGGAGGTTTTCCCCTCCAGGCGAGATGAGGCCCATTTCCGCTGAGGCGTCTCGAGGCTAATCATATCTATCATTTGGAACTTCCAAAGGGTCCTTCACACCCATGCTGCAACTCAAGAAGTTCCCCGACATACCGTCTCCACTCGAGAGGAAGCACGATAGTCATGCCCACATCCAGAGGAGCCCCGTTTCCGTCTCCTAGCTCGAGAGGAGGGAACCTTTCCATGCGTGGTCAGGAAAGAATTCCCGGCATTCCCGTCGTATCTCAAGAGGAGGCGCTCTCCACAGGAAAGGCGAGAGGAACTAAAGGGTCGTGCCACCATTCCCAGAGTCCCCCAGATGTCTCTGTCCATTCCAGGGAAACCTGTTTTCCCTGCACTACCTCGACTTTCAAGCCAAGGATCGACTCACACCACTGTGGCACATGGGACAGCCCTGTGGGAAAGCCTCGTGGGAAAGCCTCGTGGGAAAGCCTCGAGGGAAAGCCACAGATCCCTTGATCCACGCGAAGGGAAGCGCGACACTGCTGCTACAGCTCGGAAGGAGAGAACACGTGCTTGCCCCCACTCGAGACGAAGACTGACTCCCCTGGGGAGACTCCAGAAGTACCCCAAGATCCATGTCAGCACTGGAGAGGAATCCTCAGGTTCCGGCACCCACTCCACACAAGATCTTAGGCCCCGGCATCGAAGGGCGAGGAATCCCGGGAGGCCCCGAGCAACTCGCATGGGGACTGGCCTTTCCTGAGGCCACCAGAGCGGGTCCCTGAGGTCCCCGTCGTAAGTCGAGAGCACCTGCCGCAACTCGAGAAAATCCCGGAGGTTCTCCCCTCCAGGCGAGATGAGGCCCATTTCCGCTGAGGCGTCTCGAGGCTATTCACACCTAAACTCTGGAACTTCCAAAGGGTCCTTCACACCCTTGCTGCAACTCAAGAAGTTCCCCGACCTACCCGACTCCACTCTAGAGGAAGCACGAGAGTCCGCCCACATCCAGAGGAGCCCCGTTTCAGCCTCCTAGCTCGAGAGGAGGGATCCTTTCCCTGCGTGTTCGGGAAAGAATTCCCGGCATTTCCGTCGCATCTCAAGAGGAGGCGCTCTCCACAGGAAAGGCGAGAGGAACTCCAGGATCGTGCTACCATTCCCAGAGTCCCCGAGATGTCTCAGTCCATTTCAGGGAAACCTGTTTTCCCTGCACTGCCTCCTCATTCAAGCCGAGGATCGACTCACACCACGGTGGGACGTCGGACAGCCCTGTGGGAAAGCCTCGTGGGAAAGCCTGGTGGGAAAGCCTCGAGGGAAAGCCACAGATCCCTTGATCCACGCGAAGGGAATCCCGACACTGCTGCTACAGCTCGGGAGGAAAGCGCACGTGCATGCCCCCACTCGAGAGGAAGACTGACTCCCCTGTGGAGACTCCAGAAGTACCCCAAGATCCATATCAGCACTGGAGAGGAATCCTCAGGTGCCGGCACTGACTCCACACAAGGTCTTAGGGCCCAGCATCAAAGGGAGAGGAAACCCGAGTGGCCCCCGAGAGGCCCCCGAGCAACTCGCATGGGGACTGGCCTTTCCTGAGGCCACCAGAGTGCGTCCCTGAGGTCCCCTTCGTAAGTTGAGAGCACCTGCCACAACTCGAGAAAATCCAGGAGGTTCTCCCCTCCAGGCGAGGTGAGGCTCACTTCTACTGAGGCGTCTCGAGGCTAATCACACCTAACCTCTGGAACTTCCAAAGGGTCCTTCACACCCTTGCTGAAACTCAAGAAGTTCCTCGACATACCCATCTCCATTCGAGAGGAAGAACGAGCGTCCCGCCTACATCCAGAGGAGCCCCTTTTCCACCTCATAGCTCAGACGAGGGATCCTTTCCTTGCGGGTCGGGAAAGAATTCCCGGCGTTCCCGTCGCATCTCAAGAGGAGGCTGCTCTCCACAGGAAAGCGAGAGGGACTCCAAGGGTCGTGTCACCATTCCCAGAGACCCCGAGATGTCTCAGTCCATTCCAGGGAAAGCTGTTTTCCCTGCACTGCCTCGACTTTCAAGCCGAGGATCAACTCACACCACGGTGGCACGTGGGACAGCCCTGTGGGAATGCCTCGTGGGAAAGCCTCGAGGGAAAGCCACAGATCCCTTGATCCACGCGAAGGGTAGCGCGACACTGCTGCTACAGCTAGGGAGGAAAGCGCACCTGCATGCCCCCACTCGAGACGAGGACTCACTCCCCGGGGGAGACTCCAGAAGTACCCCAAGATGCATGTCAGCCCTGGAGAGGAAGTCCTCAGGTTCCGGCACCGACTCCCACACAAGGCTTAGGCCCCGGCATCGACGGGAGAGGAATTCCGACAGGCCCCCGAGCAACTCGCATGGGGACTGGCTTTTCCTGAGGCCACCAGAGCGGGTCCCTGAGGTCCCCGTCGTAAGTCGAGAGCACCTGCCGCAACTCGAGAAAATCCAGGAGGTTCTCCCCTCCAGGCGCGATGAGGACCATTTCCGCTGAGGCGTCTCGAGGCTAATCACACCTAACCTCTGGAACTTCCCAAAGGGTCCTTTCACACCCTTGCTGCAACTCAAGAAGTTCCCCGACTTACCCGGTCTCCACTCGAGAAGGAAGCACGAGAGTCCCGCCCACATCCAGAGGAGACCCGTTTCTGCTCCCTAGCCTCGAGAGGAGGGATCCTTTCCCTGGCGTGGTCGGGAAAGAATTCCGGCCGATCCGTCGCATCTCAAGAGGAGGCGCTCTCCACAGGAAAGGCGAGAGGAACTCCAGGGTCGTGCCACCATTCCAGAGTCCCCCAGATGTCTCAGTCCATTCCAGGGAAAACCTGCTTTCCCTGCACTGCCTCGACTTTCAAGCCGAGGATCGACTCACACCACGGTGGCACGTGGGACAGCCCTGTGGGAAAGCCTCGTGGGAAAGCCTCGTGGGAAAAGCCTTGAGGGAAAGCCTCAGATCCCTTGATCCACGCGAAGGGAAGCGTGACAATGCTGCTACAGCTCGGGAGGAAAGCTCCACGTGCATGCCCCCACTCGAGACGAGGTCTGACTCTCCTGGGAGACTCCAGAAGTATCCCCAAGATATATGTCAGCACTGGAGAGGAATCCTCAGGTTCCGGCACCAACTCCCACAAGGTCTTAGGCCCGGCATCGAGGGAGAGGAATCCCCAGAGGTCCGCGAGCAACTCGCATGGGACTGGCCTTTCCTGAGGCCACCAGAGCGGGTCCCTGAGGTCCCCGTCGTAAAGTCGAGAGCACCTTGCCGGAACTCGAGAAAATTCAGGAGGTTCTCCCCTCCAGGCGAGATGAGGCCGTTTCTGCTGAGGCCTACGAGGCTAATTACACCTAACACTCTGGAACTTCCAAAGGGTCCTTCACACCCTTGCTGCAACTCAAGAAGTTCACCCGACATACCCGTCTCCACTCGAGAGGAAGCACGAGAGTCCCGTCCATAACCAGAGGAGACCGTTTCCGACTCCTAGCTAAGAGGAGGGATCCTTTCCCTGCGATGTGGGAAAGAATTCCCGCGTTCCCGTCGCATCTCAAGAGGAGGCGCTCTCCACAGGAAAGGCGAGAGGAACTCCTGGGTCGTGCCACCATTCCAGCGTCCCCAGATGTCTCAGTCCATTCCAGGGAAACCTGTTTTCCCTGCACTGCCTCGATTTAAGCCGAGGATCCACTCACACCACGGTGGCACGTGGACAGCCCTGTGGGAAAGCCTCGTGGGAAAGCCTCGTGGGAAAGCCTCGTGGGAAGCTCAGAAAGCCAGGATTCCTGATCCACGCGAAGGGAAGCGTGACACTGCTGCTACAGCTTTGGAGGAAATGTACGTGCATGCATCCATAGAGACGAGGACTGACTCACCTGGGAGACTCCAGAAGTACCCCAAGTCCATGTAAGCACTGGAGAGGTATTCTCAGGTTCCGTCACCGACTCCACACAAGGTATTAGGCCCGGCATCGACGGGAGAGGAATCCCGAGAGCCCCGAGCAACTCGCATGGTGACTGGCCTTTCCTGAGGCACCAGAGCGGGTCCCTGAGGACCCCGTCTTAAGTCACAGCACCTGCCGCAACTCGAGAAAATTCAGGAGGTTCTCCCCTCCAGGGACATGAGGCCCATTTGTGCTGAGGCGTCTCAGGCTAACACACCTAACCTCTGGAACTTCCAAAGGTCTTTCACACCCTTGCTGCAACTCAAGAGTTCCCGACATACCCGTCTCCCTCGAGAGAAGCACGAGAGTCCCGCCCACTCCAGAGGAGCCCGTTTCGCCTCCTAGTAGAGAGGAGGGATCCTTTCCCTGCGTGGTCGGGAAAGAATTCTGAGTGTTCCGTCGCATCTCAAGAGGAGGCGCTCTCCACAGGAATGGCGAGAGGAACTCCAGGATCGTGCCACCATTCCCACAGTCCCCCAGATGCCTCAGTCCATTCCAGGGAAACCTGTTTTCCCTGCACTGACTCGACTTTCAGCGAGGATCGACTCATACCACGGTGGCACTTGGGACAGCCCTGTGGGAAAGACGTCGTGGGAACGTCTCGTGGGAAGCTCGTGGGAAAGCCTCGAGGGAAAGCCACAGATCCCTTGATCCACGTGAATGGAAGCGTGACACTGCTGGAACAGCCCGGGAGGAAAGCGCACGTGCATGCCCCACTCGAGACGAGGACTGACTTCCCTGGGGAGACTCCAGAAGTACCCAAGGTCCATGTAAGCAATAGTGAGGAATCCTCAGGCTTCCGGCACTTTCTCCACACAAGGTCTTAGACCGCAGCAAGAACGGGAGAGGAATCCCGAGAGGCCCCGAGCAACTCGCATAGGGACTGGCCTTTCCTGAGGCCACCAGAGTGGGTCCCTGAGGTCCCCGTCGTAAGTCGAGAGCACCTGCCACAACTCGAGAAAATGCAGGAGGTTCTCCCCTCCAGGCGAGATGAGGCTCATTTCCGCTGAGGCATCTCGATGCTAATCACATCTAACACCTGGAACTTCCAAAGAGTCCTTCACACCCTTGCTGCAACTCAAGAAGTTCCCCGACATACCCGTCTCCACTCGAGAGGAAGCACGACGAGAGTACCGCCCACATCCAGAGGAGCCCCGTTTCCCCCTCCTAGCTCGAGAGGAAGGATCCTTTCCCTGCGTGTTCGGGAAAGAATTTCCGGCGTTCCCGTCGCATCTCAAGAGGAGGCGCTCTCCACAGGAAAGGCGAGAGGAACTGCAGGGTCGTGCCACCATTCCCTGAGTTCACCAGATGTCTCAGTCCATTCCAGGGAAACCTGTTTTCCCTGCACTGCCTGGACTTTCAAGCCTAGGATCGACTAAACCACGGTGGCACGTGGACAGCCCTGTGGAAAGCCTCGTGGAAAGCCTCGTGGGAAAGCCTCGAGGGAAAGCCACAGATCACTTGATCCTCGCGAAGGGAAGCGTGACACTGCTGATACAGCTCGGGAGGAAAGCGCACGTGCATGACCCCACTCGAGACGAGGACTGACTCCCCTGGGGGAGACTCCAGAAGTACCCCAAAGATCCATCTCAGCACTGGGGAGGAATCCTCAGATTCCGGCACCGACTCCACACAAGGTCTTAGGCCCCGGATCGACGGAGAGGAATCCCGAAAGGCCCCCGAGCAACTCGCATGGGGACTGGCCATTCGAGGACTACCAGAGCGTGTCCCTGAGGTCCCCATCATAAGTCGAGAGCAACGGCCGCAACTCCAAGAAAATCCAGGAGGTTCTCCCCTCCAGGCAAGATGAGGCCCATTTCAGCTGAGGCGTCTCCAGTCTAATAACACCTAAGCTCTGGAACTTCCAAAGGGTCATTTACACACTTGCTGCAACTCAAGAAGTCCCCGATATACCCGTCTCCACTCGAGAGGAAGCACCAGAGTACCACCCACATCCAGAGGAGCCCCCGTTTCCGCTCCTAGCTCGAGAGGAGGGATCCTTTCCCTGTGTGGGTCGGGAAAGAATTCCCGTCGTTTCCATCGCATTCTCAAGAGGAGACGCTCTCCACAGGAAAGGC
>NW_017193907.1:0-9588 GCF_001704415.2 Capra hircus
CGACGGAACGCGCGGGAATTCTTTCCCGACCACGCAGGGAAAGGATCTCTCCTCTCGGGCTAGGAGGCGGAAACGGGTCTCCGCTGGATGTGGGCGGGACTCTCGTGCTTCCTCTCCAGTGGAGACCGGTAATTCGAGGAACTTCTTGAGTTGCAGTAAGGGTGTGAAGGACCCTTTGGAAGTTCCAGATGTTAGATGTGATTAGCCTCCAGACGCCTCAGCGGAAATGGGCCTCATCTCGCCTGGAGGGGAGAACCTCCTGGATTTTCTCGAGCTGCGGCAGGTGCTCTCGACTTACGATGGGACCTCAGGGGCCCGCTCTGGTGGCCTCAGGAAAGGCCAGTCCCCATGCGAATTGCTCTGGGGCTCTCGGATTCCTCTTCCATAGATTCCGGGTCTAGACCTTGTGTGGAGACTGTGCCGGAACCTGAGCATTCCTCTCCAGTGCTGACATGGATCTTGGGGTATTTCTGGAGTCTCCCAGGGGAGTCAGTCCTCGTCTCGAGAGGGGGCATGCACGTGCGATTTCCTCCCCAGCTGTAGCAGCAGTGTCATGCTTCCCTTCGCGAGGATCAAGGGATTTGTGTCTTTTCCTCGAGGCTTTCCCACGAGGCTTTCCCCCGAGGCTTTCCCACAGGGCTGTCCCACGTGCCACCGTGGTGTGAGTCGATCCTCGGCTTGAAACTCGAGGCAGTGCACGGAAAACAGGTTTCCCTGGAATGGACTGAGACATCCAAGGGACTCTGGGAATGGTGGCACGACCCTGGAGTTCCTCTCGCCTTTCCTGTGGAGATCGCCTCCTCTTGAGATGCGACGGGAATGCCGGGAATTCTTTCCCGACCACGCAGGGAAAGGATCCCTCCTCCTGGGCTAGGAGGTGGAAACGGGGCTCCTCTGGTTGTGGGCGGGACTCTCGTGATTCCTCTCGAGAGGAGACGGGTATGTCGGGGAACTTCTTGAGTTGCAGCATGGGTGTGAAGAACCCTTTGGATGTTCCAGAGGTAAGGTGTGATTAGCCTCGAGATACCTCAGCGGAAATAGGTCTCAGCTCGCCTGGAGGGGAGAACCTCCTGGATTTTCTCGAGTCGTGGCTGGTGCTCTCGACTTACGACGGGGAAATCACGGACCCGCTCTGCTGGCCTCAGTAAAGGCCTGTCCCCATGCGAGTTGCACGGGGGCCTCTCGGAATTCCTCTTCTGTCGATGCTGGTGCCTAAGATCTTGTGTGGAGTCGGTGTCGGAACCTGAGGATTCCTCTCCAGTGCTGACATGGATCTTGGGGTACTTCTGGAGTCTCCCCAGGGCAGTCAGTCCTCTACTCGAGTGGGGGCATGCACTTGCGCTTTCTTCCCGAGCAGTAGCAGCAGAGTCACGCTTCCCTTCGCGTGGATCAACGGGTCTGTGGCTTTCCATCGAGGCTTTCCCAAGAGGCTTTAACACGAGGCTTTCCCACAGGGCTGTCCCACGTGCCACTGTGGTGTGAGTCGATCCTCGGCTTGAACGTCGAGGCAGTGCAGGGAATACAGGTTTCCCTGGAATGGACTGAGACATCTGGGGGACTCTGGGAATGGGGGCACGACTCTGGAGTTCCTCTAGCTTTTCCTCTGGAGAGCGCCTCCTCTTGATGTGGGACCGGGAATGCCGCGAATTCTTTCCCGACCACGCAGGGAAAGGATCAAACCTCTCGAGCTATGAGGAGTAAACGGGGCTCCTGTGTATGTGGGCGGGACTCCTTGTGCTTTCTCTCGAGTGGAGACAGGAATGTCGGGGAACGTTTTGAGTTGCAGCAAGGGTGTGAAGGACCCTTGGAAGTTCCTGAGGTTAAGGTGTGATTACCTCGAGACGCCTCAGAGGAAATGGGCCTCATCTCGCCTTTAGCGGAAAACCTTCTGGATTTTCTCGAGTTGTGGCAGGTGCTCTCGATGTACGACGGCTACTTCAGGGACCCGCTCTGATGGCCTCAGGGAAAGGCCAGTCCCCATGCGAGTTGCTCGGGGGCCTCTCGGGATTCCACTCCCGTCGATGCCGGGGCCTAAGACCTTGTGTGGAGTCGGTGCAGGAAACTGAGGATTCCTCTCCAGTGCTGACATGGATCTTGGGGTACTTCTGGTGTCTCCCGAGGGGAGTAAAGTCTTCGTCTCGAGTGGGGACATGCCGGTGCGCTTTCCTCCCGAGGTGTAGCAGCAGTGTCATGCTTCAATTCGAGTGGATCAAGGGTTCTGTGGTTTCCCTCGAGGCTTTCCCAGGAGGCTTTCCCACGAGGCTTTCCCACAGGGCTGTCCCTGGTGCCGCCGTTGTGTGAGTCGATCCTCGGCTTGAAAGTCGAGGTAGTGCAGGGAATGGATTGAGACAACTGGGGACTCTGGGAATGGTGGCCAGACTCTAGAGTTCCTCTCAACTTTCCTGTCGAGAGCGCCTCCTCTTGAGATGCGACGGGAACGCCGGGAATTCTTTCCCGACCACGCAGGGAAATGATCCTCCTCTCGAGCTAGGAGACGGAATCGGGGCTCCTCTGGATGTGGGCGGGACTCTCGTGCTTCCTCTCGAGTGGAGGCGAGTATGTCGGGGAACTTATTCAGTTTCAGAAAGGGTGTGAAGGACCTTTTGGAAGTTCCAGATGTTAGGTGCAATTATCCTCTAGACGCCTCAGCGGAAATGCGCCTCATCTCGCCTGGAGGAGAGAACCTCCTGGATTTTCTCGAGTTGCGTCAGGTGCTCTCGACTTCCGACGGGGACCTCAGGGACCCGCTCTGGTGGCTGCAGGAAAGGCCAGTTCCCGTTCGAGTTGCTCGGTGGCCTCTCGGGATTCCTCTCCCGTCGATGCCGGGGCCTAAGACCTTGTGTGGGTCGGTCCTGGAACCTGAGGATTCCTCTCCAGTGCTGACATGGATCTTGGGGTACTTCGGGAGTCTCCCCAGGGGAGTCAGTCCTCATTCGAGTGGGGGCATTGAAGGGCGCTTTCCACCCGAGCTGTAGCAGCAGTGTCATTCTTCCCGTCAAGTGGATCAGGGATCAGTGGCTTTCCCTCGAGGCTTTCCCATGAGGCTTTCTCACGAGGCTTTCTCACAGGGCTGTCCCACGTGCCACCGTGCTGTGAGTCGATCCTCGGCTTGAAAGTCGAGGCAGTGCAGGGAAAACAGGTTTCCCTGGAATGGACTGAGATATCTGGGGTACTCTGGGAATGGTGGCACGACCCTGGAGTTCCTCTCACCTTTCCTGTTGAGAGCGCCTCCTCTTGAGTTGTGACGG
Organism: Capra hircus; assembly: GCF_001704415.2. NCBI lineage: Eukaryota > Metazoa > Chordata > Mammalia > Artiodactyla > Bovidae > Capra > Capra hircus. Next base: position 3,249 of record NW_017193907.1, read on the forward strand.
GAAGACTGGGAATTCTTTCCCGACCACGCAGGGAAAGGATACCTCCTCTCTAGCTGTGAGGCGGAAACGGGGCTCCTCTGGATGTGGGCGGGACTCTCGTGCTTCCTCTCGAGTGGAGACGGGTATGTCGGGGAACTTCTTGAGTTGCAGCAAGGGTGTGAAGAACCCTTTGGAAGTACCAGAGGTTTAGGTGTGATTAGCCTCGAGTCGCCTCAGCGGAAATGGGCCTCATCTCGCCTGGAGGGAGAACCTCCTGGATTTTTCGAGTTGGGACAGGTGATCTCGACTTAAGACGGGGACCTGAGGGACCCGCTCTGGTGGCCTCAGGAAAGGCCATTCCCCATGCGAGTTGCTCGGGGCTCTCGGGATTCCTCTCCCGTCGATGCCGGGGCCTAAGACCTTGTATGGAGTCGGTGCTGGAACCTGAGGATTCCTCTCCAGTGCTGACATGGATCTTGGCGTCCTGAAAGGCGAGATGAGGCCCATTTGCGCTGAGGCGTCTCAAGGCTAATCACACCTAACCTCTGGAACTTCCAAAGGGTCCTTCACACCCTTGCTGCAACTCAAGAAGTTCTCCGACATACCCGTCTCCACTCGAGAGTATCAACATCTTCCCGCCCACTTTCAGAGGAGCACCGTTTCCACCTCATAGCTCGAGAGGAGGGATCCTTTCCCTGCGTGGTCTGTAAAGCATTCCCGGCGTTCCAGTCGCATCTCAAGAGGAGGCCCTCTCCACAGGAAAGCGAGAGAAACTCCAGGGTCGTTCCACCATTCCCAGAGTCCCCCAGATATCTCTGTCAATTCCAGGGAAACCTGTTTTCCCTGCACTGCCTCGACTTTCAAGCCGAGGATCGACTCACACCACGGTGGCACGTGGGACAGCCCTGAGGAAAATCCTCGTGGGAAAGCCTCGAGGAAAGCCACAGATCCCTTGATCCACGCGACGGGAAGTGTGACACTGCTGCTACAGTTCGTGAGGAAAGCTCACGTGCATGCACCCACACGAGAGGAGCACTGACTCCCCAGGGAGACTCCAGAAATACGCCAAGACCCATGTCAGCACTGGGGAGGAATCCTCAGGTTCCGGCCCCGACTCCACACAAGGTCTTAGGCCCCAACATCGACGGGAGAGGAATCCCGAAAGGCCCCCTTGCAACTCCCATGGGCACTGGCCTTTCCTGAGGCCACCAGAGCGGGTCCCTGAAGTCCCCGTCTTAACTCGAGAGACCCTGCCCAACTCTAGAAAATCCAGGAGGTTCTCCCTCCAGGCGAGATGAGGCCCATTTCCTCTGAGGCGTCTGGAGGCTCATCACACCTAAACTCTGGAAATTCAAAAGAGTCCTTGCTGCAACTCAAGAAGTTCCCCGACATAGCCGTCTCCACTAGAGAGGAAGCACGAGGGTCCCGCCCACATCCAGAGGAACCCCGTTTCCGCCTGGCAGCTTGAGATGAGGGATCCTATCCTGCTTAGTCAGGAAAGATTTTTCGGCGTTCCCGTGGCATCTCAAGAGTAAGGGCTCTCAATAGGAAAGGCGAGAGGAACTCCAGGGTCGTGCCACCATTCCAAGAGTCCCCCAAAAGTGTCAGTCCATTTCAGAGGAACCTGTTTTCCCTGCACTGCCTCGACTTTCACTCCGAGTATCGACTCACACCATGGTGTCACGTGGGACAGCCCTGTGGGAAAGCCTCGAGGGGAAAGCCACAGATCCCTTGATCCCCGCGACGGGAAGCGTGACACACCTGCTACACTGTCCCTGAGGTCACGGTCGTATGTTGAGAGCACCTGCCGCAACTCGAGAAAATCCAGGAGGTTCTCTGCTTCAGTCGAGATGAGGCCCATTTTCTCTGCGGCGTCTCGAGAGTAATCACGCCTAAACTCTGGAACTTCCAAAGGGTCCTACACACCCTTGCTACAACTCAAGAAGTTCCCCCGACATACCCGTCTCCACTCCAGAGGAAGCACGAGGGTCCAGCCACCTCCAGAGGAGCTCCGTTTCCTCCTCCAAGCTCGAGATGAGGGATCCTTCTATGCTTCCTCGGGAAGAATTTCTGGCGTTTCCGACGCATCTCAAGAGGAGGCGCGCTGCACAGGAAAGGCGAGAGGAACTCATGGGTCGTGCCACCATTCCAAAAGTCCCCCAGATGTCTCAGTCCATTCCAGAGGATCCTGTTTTCCCTGCACTGCTTCGACTTGCACGGCGAGGATCGCAGTGGCAGAGGCGAGGATCGCGGTTGTACGTGGGAGAGCCCTGTGGGAAAGCCTCATCTGAAAGCCTCGAGGGAAAGCCACAGATCCCTTGATCCACGCGATTGGAAGCTTGACACTGCTGCTACAGCACGGGAGGAAAGCGCACGTGCATGCCCCCACTCGAGTCGAGGACTGACTACCCTGAGGAGACTCCAGAAGTACCTCAAGATGCATGTCAGCCCTGGAGAGGAATCTTCATGTTCTGGCCCCCGACTCCACACAAGGTCTTAGGCCCTGTCATTGACGGGAGAGGAATAGTGACACGCCCTCTAGCAACTCGCATGGGGACTGGCCTTTACTGAGGTCACCAGAGCGGGTCCATGAGGTCCCATCGTAAGTCGAGAGCACCTGCCGCAACTCGGTAAAATCCAGGAGGTTCTCCCCTCCAGGCGAGATGAGGCCCCTTTCCACTGAGGTGTCTCGAGGCTAATCACACGTGACCTCTGGAACTTCCAAAGAGTCTTTCACAGTCATGCTGCAACTCAAGAAGTTCCCCGACATACCCGTCTCCATTCAAGAGGAAGCACGAGGGTCCCGGCCACATCCAGAGGAGCTCCGTTTCCGCCTCGTAGCTCGAGATGAGGGATCCTTTCCCTGCTTGGTCGGGAAAGAATTCCCGGCATTCCCATCGCATCTCAACGGGAGGCGCTCTCCACAGGAAAGGCGAGAGGAACTGCAGGGTCGTGCCACCATTCCGAGACTCCCCGAGACGTCTCAGTCCATTCCACAGGAACTTGTTTTCCCTTCACTGCCTCGGCTTTCACGCCGAGGATCGACTCACACCACCGTGGCACGTGGGACAGAGCTGTGGGAAAGCCTCGTGGGAAAGACTCGACGGAAAGCCACAGATACCTTGGTCCACGCAAGGGGAAGCGTGACACTGCTGCTACAGCATGGGAAGAAAGGGCACGCTCATGGCCCCCACTCGAGACGAGGCCTCACTCCCTTGTGGAGACTCCAGAAGTACCCCAAAATCCATGTCAGTACTGGAGAGGAATCCTCAGGTTCCGGCCCCGACTCCACACAAGGTCTTAGGCCCCGGCATCGACGGGAGAGGAATCACGAGAGGCCCCCTAGGAACACGCATGATGACTGGCCTTTCCTGTGGCCGCCAGATCGGGTCCCTGAAGTCCCCGTCGTAACTCGAGAGCACCTGCTGAAACTAGGGAGTATCCAGGAGCCTCTCCATTCCAGGAGACATGAGGCCCATTTCCGCTGAGGCATGTCGAGACTAACCACACCTAACCTCTGGAACTTCCAAAGGGTCCTTCACACCCTTGCTGCAACTCAAGAAGTTCCCCGACATACCCGTCTCCACTCGAGAGGAAGCACGAGAGTCCCGCCCACATCCAGAGGAGCCCCGTTTCCGCCTCCTAGCTCGAGAGAAGGGATCCTTTCCCTGCGTGGTCAGGAAAGAATTCCCAGTGTTCCCGTCGCATCTCAAGAGGAGGCGCTGTCCACAGGAAAGGCGAGAGGAACTCCAGAGTCGTGCCACCATTCCCAGAGTCCCGAGATGTCTCAGTCCATTCCAGGGAAATGTGTTTTCCCTGCACTGCCTCCACTTTCAAGCCGAAGATCGACTCACACCACGCTGGCACGTGGGACAGCCCTGTGTGGGAAAGCCTCGTGGGAAAGCCCTCGAGGGAAACACTCTGATCCCTTTATCCACGCGAAGGGTAGTGGGAAACTGCTGCTACAGCTTGGGAGGAAATCGCACGTGCATGCCCCCACTCGAGACGAGGACTGACTCCCCTGGGCAGACTCCAGAAGAACCCCAAGATTCGTGTCAGCACTGGACAGGAATCCTCAGGTTCCGGCACTGAATCCACACAAGGTCTTAGCCCCCAGCATCGACGGGAAAAATCCCGAGAGGCCCCCGAGCAACTAGCATGGGGACTGGCCCTTCCTGAGGCCACCAGAGCGGGTCCCGAGTTCCCCGTCTTAAGTCGAGAGCACCTTCCGCAACCCGAGAAAATTCGGGAGGTTCTCGCATCCAGGCGAGATGAGGCCCATTTCCGCTGAGGCGTCTCGAGGGTAATCACACCTAACTTCTGGAACTTTCGAAGGGTCCTTCACACCCTTGCTGCAACTGAAGAAGTTCCCCGACATACCCGTCTCCACTCGAGAGGAAGCACGATAGTCCCACCCACATCCAGAGGAGCCCCGTTTCCGCCTCCTAGCTCGAGAGGAGGGATCCTTTCCCAGCGTGGTCGGGAAAGAATTCCCGGCGTTTCCGTCGCATCTCAAGAGGAGGCGCTCCCACAGGAAAGGCGAGAGGAACTCCAGGGTCGTGTCACATTCCCAGAGTCCCCAGATGTCTCAGTCCATTCCAGGGAACCCTGTTTTCCCTGCACTGCCTCGACTTTCAAGCCGAGGATCGACTCACACCACGGTGTCACTTGGGACAGCCCTGTGGGAAAGCCTCGTGGGAAAGCCTCAAGAGAGGGAAAGACACAGATCCCTTGATCCACGCGAAGGGAAGCGTGACACTGCTGCTACAGCTCGGGAGGAAAGCGCACGTGCATGCCCCCACTCTAGAAAGAGGACTGACTCCCCTGGGGAGACTACAGAAGTACCCCCAAGATCCATGTCAGCACTGGAGAGGAATACTCAGGTTCCAGCACCGACTGCACACAGATCTTAGGCCCCGGCATCGATGGGAGAGAGGAAGCCCTAGAGGCCCCCGTGCAAGTCGCATGGGGACTGGCCTTTCCTGAGGCCACCAGAGCGGGTCCCTGAGGTCCCCGTCGTAAGTCGAGAGCACCTGCCGCAACTCGACAAAATCCAGGAGGATCTCACCTCCAGGCGAGATGAGGCCCATTTGTGCTGAGGCGTCTCGAGGCTAATCACACCTAACCTCTGGAACTTCCAATGGATCCTTCACACCCTTGCTGCAACTCAAGAAGTTCCCCGACATACCCGTCTCCACTCGAGAGGAAGCACGAGAGTCCCGCCCACATCCAGAGGAGCCCCGTTTCCGCCTCCTAGCTCGGGAGGAGGGATCCTTTCCCTGCGTGGTCGGGAAAGAATTCCCGGCATTCCCGTCACATCTAAAGAGGAGGCGCTCTCCACAGGAAAGGCGAGAGGAACTTCAGGGTCATTCCACCTTTCCCAGAGTTCCCCAGATGTCTCAGTCCATTCCAGGGAAACCTGTTTTCCCTGCACTGCCTCGACTTTCAAGCCGAGGATCGACTCACACCACGGTGGCACGTGGGTAGCCCTGTTGGAAAGCCTCGTGGGGAAAGCCTCAAGGGAAATCCTCGAGGGAAAGCCACAGATCCCTTGATCCATGCCTCGGGAAGCGCGACACTGCTGCTACAGCTCGGGAGGAAAGCGCATGTGCATGCCCCCACTCGAGAGAGGACTGACGCCACTGGCCGAGACTCCAGAAGTACCCCAAGATCCATGTCAGCACTGGAGAGGAATCCTCAGGTTCCGGCACTGACTCCACACAAGGTCTTAAGCCCACGCATCGACGGGAGAATAATCCAGAGAGGCCCCGATCAACTCGCATGTGGACTGGCGTTTCCTGAGGCCACCAGAGCGGGTCCCTGAGGTTCCCCGTCGTAAGTCGAGAGCACCTGTCGCAACTCGAGGAAATCCAGGAGGTTCTCCCCTCCAGGCGAGATGAGGCCCATTTCCGCTGAGGCGTCTCGAGGCTAATCACACCTAAACTCTGGAACTTCCAAAGGGTCTTTCACACCCTTGCTGCAACTCAAGAAGTTCCCCAACATACCCGTCTCCACTCGAGAGGAAGCACGAGAGTCCGCCCACATCCTGAGGAGCCCCGTTTCCGCCTCCTAGCTCGAGAGGAGGGATCCTTTCCCTGCATGATCGGGAAGGAATTCCCGACGTTCCCGTCGCATCTCAAGAGGAGGCGCTCTCCACAGTATAGGCGAGAACTCCAGGTCGTGCCACCATTCCAGAGTCCCCTAGATGTCTCAGTCCACTCCAGGGAAACCTTTTTCCCTGCACTTCCTCGACTTTCAAGCCGAGGATCGACTCACACCACGGTGGCACGTGGACACTGTGGGAAAGCCCGTTGTGAAAGCCTCAAAGCCTCGTGGGAAAGCCAAAGCCTCGTGGGAAAGC
>NW_017193908.1:0-9588 GCF_001704415.2 Capra hircus
ACATCATGCATCCTTCTTGAGGACGGTCTCTGGAAAAACCTCCTGGCTAATCTGTTCCTGTTATCTTAAAATGTCAATTATGGGAGTAGGTCTAGTGAGTCTTTACAACCTCCAGACATTCTTTTGTTCGTTGTCATAACTTATTGGAGAGTATATAACTCCATTACTAACACTAGCAAGGGGGTACGCTTTCTGCCCTTTGTGATGTCTCTGTCAGAAGCTTTCTCTATCTCCTTTCTCCTTTAATAAAACTCTATTGCACAAAAGCTCTGAGCAATCAAGCCTCTCGTCTTGGGCCCTGGATTGAATTCTTCTCTCCTCCATAAGCCAAGAATCCCAGCATCTTTTCGTGGTTCAGCAACAATATTTCATTTCCTCTGCAGGAGAGAGCTAGTGAGCTTAGGTCTGTCTGGAACATTCTTGAATCCTGTGGGGAAAATATCCTGTGCACACATCTGGATACTGGGCCTAGAGGCCAAAATTCGCATTTCTTTCCCGGGGAGCCTAACGTGGTGTGACTTAGCAACTGCTTGAAAATCCATCCCATTGCTGTTTTCCTCCTTCTGACAGAGCTAGCTTTGTTCCCTGCTTTGGGATGTCTCAACCGAAGGGCCGGTCCATAGCTACTCGCCTGGGGCCCATTGGATGTGCAAGGTGCCCTCGACTAGGTGACCCTAGCATGGCACTCAGCCGCTCAGACACACTCCGAGGCTTCTTTCTCATGGGAAGCACTGCTCCAACCTAGGAATGTGTCTGCAATGCTTGGAAAGTGCAGTGAGACACACAGCCCTGACTCTGCAATTGAGGCCCTCAGAGCAAGCCTGCAGCTCTGATGTCTGAGAAGCAAAACACTTGCTGCAAAGAGAGGCCTGAAAACACACTCTCTGTGGATGACTTTCCTTCCTCTAAGGAAGATAGTTTTCCCAGTCTCCTGCTTCCTGAATGTCACACAGCTGGAATGCGCTTGCTTGGAGGTCGTGATTCAGTGGCAATGACCCCTGAGGCCCTTTGCCCAGGGAGGGCTCCCACACTCACAGGCAAATCAAAGCAACTTCCAAGTGAGTCAGCTCTTCACATCAAGTGGCCAAAGTATTGGAGTTTTCAGGTTCAGTATTAGTCCTTCCAATGTATATTCAGACCTGATTTCCTTTAGGATGGAGTGGTTGCGTCTCCTTTGTAGTCTAAGCGACCTACAAGCATCTTCTCCAACACCACAGTTCAAAAGCATCCAATTTTCAGCTGTCACTTTCTTTATAGTACATCTTTCATATCCATCCATGACATATGGAAAAACCATAGCCTTGACTGGATGGATCTTTGTTGGCAAAGCAACGTCTCGGGCTTTTTAATATGCTGTCTAGTTTGGTTATCACTTTTCCAATCTAAATACGTTTTAAGTTCATGGAGGGCAGACATCACCTGCAGTGATTTCCAAGCCCCCCAAAATAGTCTGCTGCTGTTTCCAATGTTTTCCCATCTATTTGCCCATGAAGTGATGAGACTGGATGCAATGATTTTAGTTTTCTGAATGCTGAGCTTTAAGCTAACTTTTTCACTCTCCTCTTTCACTTTCATCAGGAGACTCTTTAGTTCTTCTTCACTTTCTGCCATAAGGGTGGTGTCATCTGCATATCTGAGATTCTCGATATTTCTCCCAGCAATCTGGATTCCAGCGTGTGCTTCCTCCAGCCCAGTGTTTCTCATGATGTACTCTGCATATAAGTTAAATAAGCAGGGTGACAATACACTGCCTTGACATATTCCTTTTCCTATTTAGAACCAGTCTGTTGTTCCATGTCCAGTTCGAACTGTTTCTTCCTGACCTGCATACAGGTTTCTCAAGAGACAGGTCAGGTGGTCTGGTATTCCCATCTCTTTCAGAATTTTTCCCCAGTTTATTGTGATCCACACAGTCAAAGGCTTTGGCATAGTCAATAAAGCAGAAATAGATGTCTTTTTTTCTGGAACTCTCTTGCTTTTTCAATGATCCAGTGGATGTTGGCAGTTTGATCTCTGGTTTCTCTGCATGTTTTAAATCCCTCTTGAACATTTGGAAGTTCACAGTTCATGTGAACTTGGAGAATTTTGAGCATTACTTTACTAGTGTGTGAGATGAGTGCAATTGTGCAGCAGCTTGAATATTCTTTGTCATTGCCTTTCTTTGGGATTGGAATGAAAACTGACCTAATGACTAGATGTTTTCAATTGCATATGCTGAAAGAACTGGCTGTGCAGTTTTGAAGAAAAAAAAATCATTTTAACCCATTTTCTCTGAAGTGCAAGGCATATCATGGCCATCCCTGAATCATAAAGTCACCTTTTCTTTATGTAGTCATAGTTTCATGCCTAAATTATAGGCCAACTCGTGCTCAAATGGACTCTGATGTCAGGGGCAGATCAACTAATAAAAAGCTTGGATTGTCCCTCTGGAGGAAAGTGAGATCTTGGTCCCACGAGAAGAATCTGAAGGGTTAAGGGAACTTGCAAGAGTGGGGAAAGCTTAGTCCATCCTACATGTACCAAAATCTTAAATAAGGCTTATTTACTTTACCGAAGTAAAAAAACAGATGATGAAAACAATTATAAATCAATGAAAGGTAAAGAAATCCATAGTCTGTTATCAAAAATTGCATTCTAAGAAAACTTTGTTCTCTTAACCTAGAGAGGAGACTAAATTCCATCTGGTACCAGCTTACCAGAAGACAAAAACAAACAAACAAACAAATTATCGGTAAGCTTAAAAAAAGTATATTCCATATATCTTGAAGTAGCAGTATTTCTGCAAAGGCATCAGTGTGAAACCATAGAGGACATGGTTAAAACCTGATTAAATAGAAATTGACAATGTAATCTGGTCACTGCTGCGCGACTTGAAATGCTTTAATATGATAACTGGAATTATAACTGACAGCATTTGACCAGGACATATCAGATTTTCACGGATGTCAGATAATTTCTAGGATATCTATATTAGGAACTGAAGGAATCTTTGAACCTAGGAAAGAAAACAACAGTCTCAAAGGCCCTTGCTGAATCATCTATCAGCAAGGAATGTCTTTGCAAGGATCGCAAAGTGAAGGGAAAATACACCGACCTGCCTCTGCAACTTTGGTCCTCTGAGCAGATCTGGAGGTCTCCCTTTGTATAAGCTAACCTGTTCCTTCCAAATAGAGGTTTGCAACACAAAACAAGTGGCCGCCTATTCTTCCCCGAAGGAGGCTCTCTTTCCCCACATCCTGCGAACACCCTTTCCCAGCCTCCTGGAAAAGCGCTTCTTGCAGTTCCTTTCAGAAAATCCTATGGACGGAGAAGCCTGGTAGGCTGCAGTCCGTGGGGTCGCTGAGGGTCGGACACGACTGAGCGACTGCACTTTCATTTTCACTTTCATGCATTGGAGAAGGCAATGGCAACCCACTTACTGTTCTTGCCTGGAGAATCCCAGGGACGGGGGAGCCTAGTGGGCTACCGTCTATGGCGTCGCACAGAGTCGAACACGACTGAAGCAACTTAGCAGCAGCAGCAGCAGCAGTTCCTTTCTTAGGGGCAGTTATCCCTGAGATTGGGACCTGGAAAGGCAGAGCCACCTCCACACACACGTCTTTTCTGTCCCCTTTCCTCTGGAGGAGAGCTCTAGTGAGCCTAGGTCTGTCAGGAAAATTCTTGGCTTTGACGGGATCCCACCCAGTGTGTGAACCTGCATACCCGACCTAGGGGCCACAGGCACCTGTTTTGCTCGAGTGGGTCCTGGAGGGGTGCAGCATAGCAAGAGCTTAAAAATCCATCCAATTTGTCTTTTTTTTTTACCTCGGAGAGAACGAGTTTGCTCCACCTCCACCCTTTGGCAGTGTGGAGGGAAGAGGGCACCACCCTCTCCCAAAGGGGACATAGGGCCTACCAGGAGAGAAAGGCCCCTTGAGGAGCTGAGCCCAGGTAGGCAGCCAGTGATGTCAAGCACACTCCCGCTGCTTGCTTCTTCATGGGCACTCCCACGATCTGCTAGGAATGTCTTTGCAAGGATCTCAAAGGGAAGGGGAGATACATGGCCCTGTCTCTGGAACTTCAGTCCTCTGAGCAGATCTGGAGGTCTTGAGTTGTATAAGCAAACCTGTTCCTTCCAAATAGAGGCTTGCAAACACACCCCCGGTGGTTGCCTCTTCTTCCCCGAAGAAGTCTTTCTTTCCCCACATGCTGCGAACTCCCTGTCCCAACCTCCAAGAATAGCGCTTCTTGCCATTCCTTTCTTAGAGGCAGTTATCCCTGAGCTTGGGGCCGTAGGGAGTAGCCCCACACTCACAGGGAAAGGCAAAGACTCCTCCATACATCTCCTCTATCCCCTTTGCTCTGGAGGAGAGCTCTAGTGAGCCTAGGTCTTTCAGGAAAATTCTTGGCTTGGACAGGATCTCACCCTGTTTGTGAACCTGCATACCCAACCAGGGGCCACAGAGCACCTGTTTCAGTAAAGTGGGCCCTGAAAGGGTGCAGCCTAGCAAGAGCTTGAAAATCCATTCAATTGCTGTTTTTGTACCTCTGACAGAGCGAGCTTGGCTCCACCCTTTGGCAGTGAGGAGAAAAGAGGCATGACACCCTCCCAAGGGGACATGGGGCCTACTTCGAGAGGAAAGGCCCCTTGTGGAGCTGAGGCCAGGAAGGCACACAGTCGTGTCAAACACACTCCCACTGCTTGCTTCTTCAGGGGCACTCCCGCTATCAGCTAGGAATGTCTTTGCAATGATCACAAAGGGAAGGGGAGATACAGGGCCCTGCTTCTGGACCTCCGGTGCTCTGAGCAAATCTCGAGGTCTCCCGTTGTTGGTCAAGGTCAAGGTCAAGTTCAAGGTCAAGTTCAAGTTCAAGCAAGTCAAGTTCAAGTTCAATCAAGATCAAGGTGAAGTTTAAGTTCAAGTTCAAGGTCAACTTCAAGTCAAGGTCAAGTTCAGGGTCAAGTCAAGGTCAAGTTCAAGTTCAAGTGAAGTTCAAGGTCAAGGTCAAGTCAAGTTCAAGTTTCAAGTTCAAGTTCAAGTTCAAGTTCAAGTTCAAAGTTCAAGTCAAGGTCAAGAAGTCAAGTTCAAGTTCAAGTTCAAGTTCAAGTCAACAAGTCAAGTCAACAAGTCAAGTTCAAGTTCAAGTTCAAGTCAAGTCAAGTTTCAAGTTCAAGTTCAAGTTTCAAGTTCAAGTTCAAGGTCAAGCAACAAGCAAGTTCAAGCAAGTCAAGGTTCAAGTCAAAGGTCAAGTTCAAGGTCAAGAAGGCAAGTTCAAGGTCAAGGCAAGGCAGTCAAGGGCAAAGGCCAAGGCCAGGCCAACCAAGGCCACCAAAGCGACGCCCAAACCCCGTAACGCCTGACAAAAGGCAGAAGCCACTAGGCCCCTGTGCAGAGGAAGCCACTGAAGGCAGCAAGGCCACAGAGCTCCCCGACTCCCATTCCCACATGAAGATGTGAGGATAAAGGGCCTCATCCCAGCAAAGCACCCGCTCCCACCACCCCCAACCCGGCCCCCCCGCCCCCCGCAGCACGCCCCTGAAACAACACTGTCTTCCCAGAAAAGAGAACGGAGAAGCCATGTGTGTGCCAAAGGAGCAAGATGAACGAACGATGCCACGCCCTCCGAATTTGGGCACACCTGACGCCTCGGAACCCCGGGCCTGGCCGATGGGTCCCAGCCGTTCTCGGGGGGAGGGGGGTCAACACATTGGCCGAGAGCCCTTGCCCAGGCCACCCGCAAATCCCCTGAGATGTGATCCGACCACAGGGACCGAGGGCAAACGTACCGCTTGAGGTGCTGGAGGAGCCGGACGAAGCCATGGTGGGAGAGGCACACGGGCACGCTGCAGACTGCTGGCCGAGTGGGCGGGGACCCAGCAGCTCAGGACTCTGGAGAACGGGAGGCGTCTCCGCCACCATTGACGTCAATAGGGTTTGGGTGGGTAGATGGAGGGGGCCGCCCCTGGCCTCTTTCCAAGCAGAGACCCTGGACGGAGTCCCGTGGAGCGAGTGGGCTTTTCCGGGCACGGCTGTGCCCTGGACCGCCAAGATCCCCGTTGGGGTGGGCGGGCAGTTCGGGGCTTTGGTTTGTGGCCCTCCCTCGCAGCGGGGGGTGGGTTCAACCCCGAGTGGATCAATCAGGGGCCCTCAGCAGTGCCAAGGGAACTCACCGCCCAGGAAACGCCCCTAGGTCCCTTTGAATTGGCCACCAACGCCCCCTTTCCCAGCCTGCCTTGCTCTGAGATTTCCCGCCTTTTCACATTCCACAGGTCCCTGGTCCTCGACTGTCCCCGCTGGCTCCTCCGAGGCATTCCGGGACACCAGACGCTCTCTCCAGCGCCTCCACCTAGATCCCTCGCTGTCCTCGCCTCCGTTTCCCCCATGCCCCTCCCCAACTCCTCCGTGGGCTCTTGGCATCCTTTCCCTACAGCAGTCCCAGAGTGCCACCCCCGAGGGCTTTGAGTTGCCTGGAGCCCAAGGCTCCGGCCAGAGACCTGAGGGGCCAGCGTCTGGACTGGCAGCTAATGCCATTTGGGGCTTTTCTCACGTGGAGCCTGAGGCCCGCACCTCCGCGGGCAACCCCCCAGCGCGAGTGCCCTGGAGATACCCGCCCAAGGGGACAGTGTATCCCCTACTGTGGGGAAGGAGGTTCCTGTTTTCCCTGCACTGGTTCGACTTTCACGCCGAGGATCGACTCACACCATGGTGGCAAGTGGAATAGCCTTGTGGGAAAGCCTCATGGGAAAGACTCCAGGGAAAGCCACAGATTCCTTGATCCACGAGAAGGGAAGCGTGACACTGCTGCTACCGCTCGGAGGAAAGCGCACGTGCATGACCCACTCGAGCCGAGGACTGACGCAAGCTTGGGAGACTCCAGAAGTACGCCAAGATCCATGTCAGCACTGGAGAGGAATCCTCAGGTTCCGGTCCCGACTCCACACAAGGTCTTAGGCCCGGCATCGACCGGAGAGGAATCCTGAGAGGCCCCTAGCACCTCGCATGGGGACTGGCCTTTCCTGAGGTCACCAGAGCGGGTCCCTGAGGTCTCCGTCGTAACTCGAGAGCACCTGCCGCAACTCGAGAAAATCCAGGAGGTTCTCCCCTCCAGGCGAGATGAGGCCCATTTCCGCTGAGGCGTCTCGAGGCTAATCACACCTAACCTCTGGAACTTCCAAAGGGTCCTTCACACCCTTGCTGCAAGTCAAGAAGTTCTCCGACATACCCATATCCACTCGAGAGGAAGGACGAGGTTCCCGCCCATATCCAGCGGAGCCCCGTTTCCGCCTCGTAGCTCGAGAAGAGGGATCCTTTCCCTTCGTCGTCGGGAAAGAATTCCCGGCCTTCCCGTCGCATCTCAAGAGGAGGCGCTCTCCACAGGAAAGACGAGAGGAACTCCAGGGCCTTGCCAGCATTCCAAGAGTCCCCAGATGTCTAAGTCCATTCCAGAAGAAACTGTTTTCCCTGCACTGCCTCGACGTTCACGCCGAGGATCGACTCACACCACCGTGGCACGTGGGACAGCCCTGTTGGAAAGCCTCGTGGGAAAGCCTCAATGGAAAGCGACAGATCCCTTGATCCACACGTCGGCAAGCGTGACACTGCTGCTGCAGGTCGTGAGGAAATGGCAGGTGCATGCCCCACACGAGATGAGGACTGACTCCCCTGGTGAGACTCCAGAAGTACGGAAAGATTCATGTCAGCACTGGAGAGGCATCCTCAGGGTCTGGCCCCGACTCCACACAAGGTCTTAGGCACCGGCATCGATGGGAGAGGAATCCCTAAAGGCCCCCTGGTAACTCGCATGGGGACTGGCCTTTCCTGAGGCCACCAGAGCGGGTCCCTGAGGACCCGTCGTAACTCGAGAGCACCTGCCGCAACTGGGTAAAATCCAGGAGGTTCTCCCCTCCAGGCGGGATGAGGCCCATTTCCTCTGAGGTGTCTGGAGGCTCATCACACCTAACTCTGGAAATTAAAAAGGGTCCTTGCTGCAACTCAAGAAGTTCCCCGACATACCCGTCTCCACACGAGAGGAAGCACGAGGGTCCCGCCACATTCAGAGGAACCCCGTTTCCGAGATGAAGGATCCTATCCTGCTTAGTCAGGAAAGATTTTTCGGCGTTCCCATGGCATCTCAAGAGCAAGGGTTCTCAATAGGAAAGGCAAGAGGAACTCCAGGGTCGTGCCACCATTTCAAGAGTCCCCCAGATGTCTCAGTCCATTTCAGAGGAACCCGTTTTCCCAGCACTGCCTCGACTTTCACGCCGAGGATCCACTCACACCATGGTGGCATGTGGGACAGCCCTGTGAGAAAGCCTCGAGGGAAAGCCACAGATCCCTTGATCCCCGCGACGGGAAGCGTGACACATCTGCTACACTGTCCCTGAGGTCACGGTCGTATGTCGAGAGTACCTGCCGCAACTCGAGAAAATCCAGGAGGTTCTCTGCTCCAGTCGAGATGAGGCCCATTTTCTCTGCGGCGTCTCGAGAGTAATCACAACTAAACTCTGGAACTTCCAAAGTGTCCTAAACACCCTTGCTAAAACTCAAGAAGTTCCCCGACATACCCGTCTCCACTCCAGAGGAAGCACGAGGGTCCGGCAACCGCCAGAGGAGCTCCGTTTCCTCCTCCAAGCTCGAGATGAGGGATCCTTCCCTGCTTCCTCGGGAAAGAATTCCCGACGTTTCGACGCATCTCAAGAGGAGGCGCGCTGCACAGGAAAGGCGAGAGGAACTCATGGGTCGTGCCATTCCAAGAGTCCCCCAGATGTCTCAGTCCATTCCAGAGGATCCTGTTTTCCCTGCACTGCTTCGACTTTCACGCTGAGGATCGACTCACACCTGGTGGCACGTGTGACAACCCTGTGGGAAAGCCTCGTGGGAAAGCCTCGAGGGAAAGCCACAGATCCCTTAATCCACGCGACGGGAAGCGTGACACTGCTGCTACAGCACGGGAGGAAAGCGCACGTGCATGCCCCTACTCGAGACGAGAACTGACTCCCCTGGGGAGACTCCAGAAATACCCCAAGATGCATGTCAGCCCTGGAGAGGAATCCTCAGGTTCCGGCCCCGACTCCACACAAGGTCTTAGGCCCTGGCATCGACGGAGAGGAATAGCGAGAGGACCTCTAGCAACTCGCATGGGGACTGGCCTTTCCTGAGGTAACCAGAGCGGGTCCATGAGGTCCCCGTCGTAAGTCGAGAGCACCTGCCGCAACTCGGTAAAATCCAGGAGGTTCTCCCCTGCAGGTGAGATGAGGCCCGTTTCCACTGATGTGTCTCGAGGCTAATCACACGTGAACTCTGGAACTTCTAAAGAGTCTTTCACAGTCATGCTGCAACTCAAGAAGTTCCCCGACATACCCGTCTCCACTCAAGAGGAAGCACGAGGGTCCGGCCACATCCAGAGGAGCTCCGTTTCCGGCTCGTAGCTCGAGATGAGGGATCCTTTCCCTACTTGGTCGGGAAAGAATTCCCGGCATTCCATCGCATCTCAAGAGGAGGCGCTCTCCAAAGGAAAGGGGAGAGGAACTGCAGGGTCGTGCCACCATTCCCAGAGTCCCCCGGATGTCTCATTCCATTCCAGGGAAACCTGTTTTCCCTGCACTGC
>NW_017193909.1:0-9588 GCF_001704415.2 Capra hircus
AGCCTCGTGACGCCTCAGCGGGAAATGGGCCTCATCTCGCCTGGAGGGAGAACCTCCTGGATATTCTCGAGTTGCGGTAGGTGCTCTCGACTTACGACTGGACCTCAGGGACCGCTCTGGTGGCCTCAGGAAAGGCCAGTCCCCATGCGAGTTGCTCGGGGGCCTCTCGGGATTCCTCTCCCGTCGATGCCGGGCCTAAGACCTTGTGTGGAGTCAGTGCCGGAAAATGAGGATTCCACTCCAGTGCTGACATGGATGTGTGGTACTTCTGGAGTCTCCCACGGGAGTCAGTCCTCGTCTCGAGTAGGGTCATGCACGTGCACTTTCCTTCCGAACTGTAGCAGCAGTGTCACGCTTCCCTTCGCGTGGATCAAGGGATCAGGGGCTTTCCCTGCAGGCTTTCCCACGAAGATTTCCCACGAGGCTTTTCCCCACTGTCCCACGAGCTTTCCCACGAGGCTTTCCCACAGGGCTGTCCCACGTGCCACCGTGGTGTGAGTCGATCCTCAGCTTGAATGTCGAGGCAGTGCAGGGAAAACAGGTTTCCCTGGAATGGACTAAGACTTCTGGGGGACTCTGGGAATGGTGGCACGACCCTGGAGTTCCTCTCGCCTTTCCTGTGGAGAGCGCCTCCTCTTGAGGTTCGACGGGAATGCGGAATTGTTTCCAGACCACGCACGGAAGGGATCCCTCCTCTCGAGCTAGGAGGCGGAAACGGGACTCCTCTGGTTGTGGACGGGACTCGCGTTCTTCCTCTGAAGTGGAGACGGGTATGTCGGGAAACTTCTTGAGTTGCAGCAAGGGTGTGAAGGACCCTTTGGAAGTTCCAAATGTTAGATGTGATTAGCCTCGAGACGCCTCACGGAAATGGGCCTCATCTTGCCTGGAGGCAGAACGCTCCTGGATTTTCTCGAGTTGCGGCAGGTGCTCTGGACTTAACGACGGATACCTCAGGGACCCGCTATGGTGGCCTCAGGAAAGGCCAGTCCCCATGCGAGTTGCTCGGCGGGCCTCTCGGGATTCCTCTCCCGTCGATGCCAGGGCCTAAGACCTTGTGTGGAGTCAGTGCTGGAACCTGAGGATTCCTCTGCAGTGCTGACATGGATCTAGGGTACTTCTGAACTCTCCCCAGGGGAGTCAGTCCTCGTCTCGAGTGGGGGCATGCACATGCGCTTTCCTTCTGAGCTGTAGCAGCAGTGTCGCGCTTCCCTTCGCGTGGATCAAGGGATCTGTGGCTTTCCACGAGGCTTGCCCACGAGGCTTTCCCACGAGGCTTTCCCACAGAGCTGTCCCACGTGCCACCTTGGTGTGAGTCGATCCTCGGCTTGAAAGTCGAGGCAGTGCAGGGAAAACAGGTTTCCCTGGAATGAACTGAGACATCTGGGGCACTCTGGGAATGGTGGCACGACCCTGGAGGTCCTCTCGCTTTCCTGTGCAGAGCGCCTTCTCTTGAGATGCGACGGAGCGCCGGGAATTCTTTCCCGACCACGCAGGGAAAGGATCCCTCCTCTCGAGCTAGGAGGGGAAAAGAGGCTCCTCTGGAGGTGGGCGGAACTCTCGTGCTTCCTCTCGAGTGGAGACGGGTATGTTGGGGAACTTCTTGAGTTGCAGCAAGGGTGTGAATGACCCTTTGGAAGTTCCAGAGGTTAGGTGTGATTAGACTCGAGACGGCCTTAGCGGAAATGGCCTCATCTCGCCTGGAGGGGAGAACCTTCTGGATTTTCTCGAGTTGCAGCAGGTGCTCTCGACTTACGACTGGGACCTCAGGTACCCGCTCTGGTGGCCTCAGGAAAGGCCAGTCCCCATGCGAGTTGCTCGTGGGCCTCTAGGGATTCCTCTCCCGTCGAGGCCGGGGCCTAAAATCTTGTGTGGAGACGGTGCCGTAACCTGAGCGTTCCTCTCCTGTGCTGACATGGATCTTGGGTACTTCTGGAATCTTCCCAGGGGAGTCAGTCCTCGTCTGGATTGGGGGCATACACAAGCGCTTTTTTCGCGAGCTGTTAGCAGCAGTGTCACATTCCCTTCGCGTGGATCAAGAGATCTGTGGCTTTCCCTCGAGGCTTTCCCACGAGGATTTCCCACGAGGCTTTCCCACAGGGCTGTCCCACGTGCCACCGTGGTGTGAGTGCATCCTCGGCTTGAAAGTCGAGGCAGTGCAGGGAAAACAGGTTTCCCTGGAATGGACTGAGACATCTGGGGGACTCTGGGAATGGTTGCACGACACTGGAGTGACTCTTGCCTTTCCTGTGGAGAGCGCCCTACTCTTGAAATGCGACGGAAATGCCGGGAATTGTTTTCCCGAGCACTCAGGGAAAGGATCTCTCCTCTCGAGCTAGGAGGCGGAAACGGGGCTCCTCTGGATGTGGGCGGGACTCTGGTGCTTCCTCTCGAGTGGAGACGGGTATGTCGGGGAACTTCTTGAGTTGGCAGCAAGGGTGCGAAGGACCCTTTGGGATTTCCAGAGGTTAGGTGTGAATAGCCTCGTGACGGCCTCAGCGGAAATGGGCCTCATCTCGCCTGGAGGGGAGAACCACCTGGATATTCTCGAGTTGCGGTAGGTGCTCTCGACTTACGACTGGGACCTCAGGGACCCGCTCTGGTGGCCTCAGGAAAGGCCAGTCCCCATGCGAGTTGCTCGGGGGCCTCTCGGGATTCCCTCTCCCGTCGATGCCGGGGCCTAAGACCTTGTGTGGGAGTCAGTGCCGGAAAAATGAGGATTCCACTCCAGTGCTGACATGGATCTTGTGGTACTTCTGGAGTCTCCCCACGGGAGTCAGTCCTCGTCTCGAGTAGGGGTCATGCACGTGCACTTTCCTTCCGAACTGTAGCAGCAGTGTCCACGCTTCCCTTCGCGTGGATCAAGGGATCAGGGGCTTTCCCTGCAGGCTTTCCCACGAAGATTTCCCACGAGGCTTTCCCACAGGGCTGTCCCACGAGGCTTTCCCACGAGGCTTTCCCACAGGGCTGTCCCACGTGCCACCGTGGTGTGAGTCGATCCTCAGCTTGAATGTCGAGGCAGTGCAGGGAAAACAGGTTTCCCTGGAATGGACTAAGACTTCTGGGGGACTCTGGGAATGGTGGCACGACCCTGGAGTTCCTCTCGCCTTTCCTGTGGAGAGCGCCTCCTCTTGAGGTTCGACGGGAATGCCGGGAATTGTTTCCAGACCACGCACGGAAGGGATCCCTCCTCTCGAGCTAGGAGGCGGAAACGGGACTCCTCTGGTTGTGGACGGGACTCGCGTTCTTCCTCTGAAGTGGAGACGGGTATGTCGGGAAACTTCTTGAGTTGCAGCAAGGGTGTGAAGGACCCTTTGGAAGTTCCAAATGTTAGATGTGATTAGCCTCGAGACGCCTCACCGGAAATGGGCCTCATCTCGCCTGGAGGGCAGAACCTCCTGGATTTTCTCGAGTTGCGGGCAGGTGCTCTGGACTTACGACGGATACCTCAGGGACCCGCTATGGGTGGCCTCAGGAAAGGCCAGTCCCCATGCGAGTTGCTCGGGGGCCTCTCGGGATTCCTCTCCCGTCGATGCCAGGGCCTAAGACCTTGTGTGGAGTCAGTGCTGGAACCTGAGGATTCCTCTGCAGTGCTGACATGGATCTAGGGGTACTTCTGAACTCTCCCCAGGGGAGTCAGTCCTCGTCTCGAGTGGGGGCATGCACATGCGCTTTCCTTCTGAGCTGTAGCAGCAGTGTCGCGCTTCCCTTCGCGTGGATCAAGGGATCTGTGGCTTTCCCACGAGGCTTGCCCACGAGGCTTTCCCACGAGGCCTTCCCACAGAGCTGTCCCACGTGCCACCTTGGTGTGAGTCGATCCTCGGCTTGAAAGTCGAGGCAGTGCAGGGAAAACAGGTTTCCCTGGAATGAACTGAGACATCTGGGGCACTCTGGGAATGGTGGCACGAACCCTGGAGGTCCTCTCGCCTTTCCTGTGCAGAGCGCCTTCTCTTGAGATGCGACGGGAGCGCCGGGAATTCTTTCCCGACCACGCAGGGAAAGGATCCCTCCTCTCGAGCTAGGAGGCGGAAACGAGGCTCCTCTGGAGGTGGGCGGAACTCTCTGTGGCTTCCTCTCGAGTGGAGACGGGTATGTCGGGGAACTTCTTGAGTTGCAGCAAGGGTGTGAATGACCCTTTGGAAGTTCCAGAGGTTAGGTGTGATTAGACTCGAGACGCCTTAGCAGAAATGGGCCTCATCTCGCCTGGAGGGGAGAACCTTCTGGATTTTCTCGAGTTGCAGCAGGTGCTCTCGACTTACGACTGGGGACCTCAGGGACCCCGCTCTGGTGGCCTCAGGAAAGGCCAGTCCCCATGCGAGTTGCTCGTGGGCCTCTAGGGATTCCTCTCCCATCGAGGCCGGTGCCTAAAATCTTGTGTGGAGTCGGTGCCGTAACCTGAGCGTTCCTCTCCTGTGCTGACATGGATCTTGGGTACTTCTGGAATCTTCCCAGGGGAGTCAGTCCTCGTCTGGATTGGGGGCATGCACAAGCGCTTTTTTCGCGAGCTGTAGCAGCAGTGTCACATTCCCTTCGCGTGGATCAAGAGATCTGTGGCTTTCCCTCGAGGCTTTTCCCACGAGGATTTCCCACGAGGCTTTCCCACAGGGCTGTCCCACGTGCCACCGTGGTGTGAGTGCATCCTCGACTTGAAAGTCGAGGCAGTGCAGGGAAAACAGGTTTCCCTGGAATGGACTGAGACATCTGGGGGACTCTGGGAATGGTTGCACGACACTGGAGTGACTCTTGCCTTTCCTGTGGAGAGCACCTACTCTTGAAATGCGACGGAAATGCCGGGAATTGTTTCCCGAGCACTCAGGGAAAGGATCTCTCCTCTCGAGCTAGGAGGCGGAAAACGGGGCTCCTCTGGATGTGGGCGGGACTCTGGTGCTTCCTCTCGAGTGGAGACCGGGTTATGTCGGGGAACTTCTTGAGTTGCAGCAAGGGTGCGAAGGACCCTTTGGGATTTCCAGAGGTTAGGTGTGAATAGCCTCGTGACGCCTCAGCGGAAATGGGCCTCATCTCGCCTGGAGGGGAGAACCTCCTGGATTTTCTCGAGTTCCGGCAGGTGCTCTCGACTTACGACTGGGACCTCAGGGACCCGCTCTGGTGGCCTCAGGAAAGGCCAGTCCCCATGCGAGTTGCTCGGGGGCCTCTCGGGATTCCTCTCCCGTCGATGCCGGGGCCTAAGACCTTGTGTGGAGTCAGTGCCGGAAAATGAGGATTCCTCTCCAGTGCTGACATGGATCTTGTGGTACTTCTGGAGTCTCCCCACGGGAGTCAGTCCTCGTCTCGAGTGGGGGCATGCACGTGCGCTTTCCTCCCGAAATGTAGCAGCAGTGTCACGCTTCCCTTTTCGTGGATCAATGGATCTGTGGCTTTCCCTCGGCTTTCCCAGGATGATTTCCCACGAGGCTTTCCCACAAGGCTATCCCACGTGCCACCGTGGTGTGAGTCGATCCTCGCCGTGAAATTCGAGGCAGTGCAGGGAAAACAGTTTCCTCTGGAATGGACTGAGACATCTGGGTGACTCTGTGAATGGTGGCTCGACCCTGGAGTTCCTCTCGCCTTTCCTGTGGAGAGCGCTTCCCCTTGAAATGCGAGCGGAATGGCGTGCATTATTTCCTGACCAAGCAGGGAAAGGATCCCTCATCTCGAGCTTCGATACTAAAACGGCGTCTCCTCTGGATGTGGGCGGGACCCTCGTGCTTCCTCTCGAGTGGAGACGGGTATGTCGGGGAACTTCTTGAGTTGTAGCAAGGACCCTTTTGAATTTCCAGAATTTTAGGTGTGATGAGCCTCCAGACGCCTCAATTAAATGGGCCTCATCTCGCCTGGAGGGGAGAACCTCCTGGATTTTCTAGAGTTGGGCAGGGTCTCTCGAGTTACGACAGAGACCTCAGGGACCCGCTCTGGTGGCCTCAGGAAAGGCCAGTGCCCATGGGAGTTGCAAGGGCGCCTTTCGGGATTCCTCTCCGGTCGATGTCGGGGCCTAAGACCTTTTGTGGATTCGGGGCTGGAACCTGAGGATTCCTCTTCAGTGCTGACATGGATCTTGGCTTACTTCTGGAGTTTCCCCATGGGAGTCTGTGCTCATCTCATGTGGGGGCATGCACGTGAGCTCTCCTCGGGAACTGTAGCAGCAGTGTCACACTTCCCGTCGCGTGGATCAAGGGATCTGTGGCTTTCCCTCGAGGCTTTAACACGAGGCTTTCCCACAGGGCTGACCCACGTTCCATGGTGTAGTGAGTGGATCCTCGTCGTGAAAGTAGAGGCAGTGCAGGGAAAGCAAGTTCCTCTGGAATGGACTGACATCTGGGGGTCCCTTGGAATTGTGGCACGACACTGGGGTTTCTCTTGCTTTTCCTGTTGAGAGCGCCTCCTCTTGAGTTGCGACGGGAAAGCCGGGAATTCTTTCCAGACGAAGCTGGAAAAGAATCCGTCATCTAGAGCTACGAGGTGGAAGCCAGGCTCCTCTGGATGTGGGCGGGACTCTCGTGCTTCCTCTCGAGTGGAGACGGGTATGTCGGGGAACTTCTTGAGTTGCAGCAAGTGTGGGAAGGACCCTTTGGAAGTTCCAGAGGTTAGGTGTGTTTAGCCTCAAGACGCCTCAGCGGAAATGGGCCTCATCTCGCCTGAAGGGGAGAACCTCCTGGATTTCTCGAGTTGTGGCAGGTGCTATCGAGTAACGACAGGGACCTCAGGGACCCACTCTGGTTGCCTCAAGAAAGGCCAGTCGCCATGCGAGTTGCTCGGGGTCCTCTCAGGATTCCTCTCCCGTCGATGCCAGGGCCTAAGACCTTGTGTGGAGTTGTGTTCAGAACCTGAGGATTCCTCTCCAGGGCTGACATGCATCTAGGGGTACTTCTGGAGTCTGCCCTGGGGAGTCAGTCCTCCGGCTCGAGTGGGGTCATGCACGTGCGCTTTCCTTCCGAGAGGTAGCAGCAGTGTAACGCTTCCATTCGCATGGATCAAAGGATCTGTGGCTTTCCCTCGAGGCTTTCCCACGAGGCTTTCCAACAGGGGTGTCCCACGTGCCACCGTAGTGTGAGTCAATCCTCCGCGTGAATGTTGAGGCAGTGCAGGGAAAACAGGTTTCCCTGTAATGGACTGAGACATCTGGGGGACTCTGGGAATGTTGGCACGATCCTGGAGTTCCTCTCGCCTTTCCTGTTGAGAGCGCCTCCTCTTGAGATGCGGCGGGAACGACGGGAATCCTTTCCCGATGAAGCAGGGAAAGGATCCCTCATTTCGACCTACGAGGCGGAAATTGGGCTCCTCTGGGTGTGCTCGGGACCTCGTGCTTCCTCTCGGAGTGAAGACGGGTTTGTCGGGGAACTTCTTGAGTTGCAGCAAGGGTGTGAAGGACCCTTTGGAAGTTCCACAGGTTAAGTGTGATTAGCCTCGAGACACCTCAGCGGAAATGGGCCTCATCTCGCCTGAGGGGAGAACCTCCTGGATTTTACCGAGTTGTGGTAGGTGGTCTCGAGTTACGACGGGGACCTCAGGGACTCGCTCTGGTGGCCTCAGGAAAGGCCAGTCCCCATGCGAGTTACCATGGGGCCTAGGGATTCCTCTCCCATCGATGCCGGTGCCTAAGACCTTGTGTGGAGTCGGGGCCAGACCCTGAGGATGCCTCTCCAGTGCTGACATGAATCTTTCCATACTTCTGGAGTCTCACCAGGGGAGTCAGTCCTCATCTCGTGTTGGGGCATGCACCTGCGATTTCCTCACAAGCTGTAGCAGCAGTGTCACGCTTGCCGACATGTGGTTCAAGGGATCAGTCGCTTTGCATCGGAGGGCTTTCCCACGAGGCTTTCGAACAGGGCTGGCCCACGTGTCACGGTGGTGTGAGTCTATCCTCGGCGTGAACGTCGAGGCAGTGAAGGGAAAACAGGTTCTTCTGGAATGGACGGAGACATTTGGGGGTCTCTTGGAATGCTGGCAAGGCCCTGGAGTTCCTCTCGCCTTTCCTGTGGAGAGTGCCTCCTCTTGAGATGCGACGGGAAGCCCAGGAATTCTTTCCCGACGACGAAGGGAAAGGATCCCTCTTCTAGAGCTACGAGGCGGAAACGGGGGCTCCGCTGGATGTGGGTGGGACCCTCGTCCTTCCTCTCGAGTGGAGATGGGTATGTCGGAGAACTTCTTGACTTGCCAGCAAGGGTGTGAAGGACCCTTTCGAAGTTCCAGAGGTTAGTTGTGATTAGCCTCGAGATGCCTCAGCGGAAATGGGCCTCATCTCGCCTGGAGGGAGAACTCCTGGATTTTCTCGAGTTGCAGCTTCCTCTCGAAGTAGGCCCCATGTCCCCTTGGGGAGGGTGTCATGCCTCTTTTCTCCTCACTGCCAAAGGGTGGAGCCAAGCTCGCTCTGTCAGAGGTACAAAAACAGCAATTGAATGGATTTTCAAGCTCTTGCTAGGCTGCACCCTTTCAGGGCCCACTTTAATGAAACAGGTGCTCTGTGGGCCCTGGTTGGATATGCAGGTTCACAAACAGGGTGAGATCCTGTCCAAGCCAAGAATTTTCCTGAAAGACCTAGGCTCACTAGAGCTCTCCTCCAAAGCAAAGGGGATAGAGGAGATGTATGGAGGAGTCTTTGCCTTTCCCTGTGAGTGTGGGGCTACTCCCTACGGCCCCAGGCTCAGGGATAACTGCCTCTAAGAAAGGAATGGCAAGAAGCGCTATTCTTGGAGGTTGGGACAGGGAGTTCGCAGCATGTGGGGGAAAGAAAGACTTCTTCGGGAAGAAGAGGCAACCACCGGGGTGTGTTTGCAAGCCTCTATTTGGAAGGAACAGGTTTGCTTATACAACTCAAGACCTCCAGATCTGCTCAGAGGACTGAAGTTCCAGAGACAGGGCCATGTATCTCCCCTTCCCTTTGAGATCCTTGCAAAGACATTCCTAGCAGATCGTGGGAGTGCCCATGAAGAAACAAGCAGCGGGAGTGTGCTTGACATCACTGGCTGCCTACCTGGGCTCAGCTCCTCAAGGGGCCTTTCTCTCCTGGTAGACCCTATGTCCCCTTTGGGAGAGGGTGGTGCCCTCTTCCCTCCACACTGCCAAAGGGTGGAGGTGGAGCAAATTCGTTCTCTCTGAGGTAAAAAAAAAAAGACAAATTGGATGGATTTTTAAGCTCTTGCTATGCTGCACCCCTCCAGGACCCACTCGAGCAAAACAGGTGCCCTGTGGCCCCTAGGTCGGTATGCAGGTTCACACACCGGGTGTGATCCGTCAAAGCCAAGAATTTTCCTGACAGACCCTAGGCTCACTAGAGCTCTCCTCCAGAGGAAAGGGGACAAAAAAGACGTGTGTGTGGAGGTGGCTCTGCCTTTCCAGGTCCCAAATCTCAGGGATAACTACCCCTAAGAAAAAGGAACTGCTGCTGTGCTGCCTGTTAAGTGCTTCAGTCGTGTTCGACTCTGTGCCGATGCCATAGACGGTAGCCACCTAGGCTCCCGTCCCTGGATTCTCCAGGCAAGAACAGTAAGTGGGTTGCCATTGCCTTCTCCAATGCATGAAAGTGAAAATGAAAGTGCAGTCGCTCAGTCGTGTCCGACCCTCAGCGACCCCACGGACTGCAGCCTACCAGGCTTC